>NW_026729048.1:190000-255598 GCF_030272615.1 Cryptomeria japonica | reverse complement strand
TGAAATTGTTTTACCCCGCCTTGGAACTTGCATATTAGTCTTGGAACTTGTGCCAAGGTATTGCGGTTCAATCTGAGCTGTAGATCTTCATGCCGACTTTCAATTGCCTTAGATTCATTAACAAACTTAATGCATGGCATACCAATCATTTAATCAGTTCCAGCTCATCAGCTTCCTTCATTAAATACCACATGTAGACATTTAATACATTCTGTTATAGCACGGTTACAACTCGGTAACAACTCGGTGAATATTAAACTTCACTCGGTAGACATTCCGCCTTCATTAACTGATACCGATAACCTTAGGGTTTACCGACTAGGTTCCCTAGGGTTTATCGACTAGGTTCTTTGCTTGATAACATAGTATAGTATTAACCTTTACAATTTAAAACATATGTATGATGTTAAAACAATCTAAAACATCATGATCTCATCATTGTCTAACTCGGTACTAGTTGCCCATTGAATACCTTATTCATCCCCTTATTCATCATATTCTTTCTGTGTCTTTTACCGACATCTATAAACTCTTCAAATCATACTTCTCAAGATATGGCAACATCATACTGAATTAGAAAATCAATTTCTTGACATCAATGACAAAATAATAATATCAAGATAGTAAAATATCTTTAATCAGGTATATCCATAATCATCAACAACCTTCTCAATATCCTTATGAAATACCAACAATCTTTCATTGTCTCTTATAATGCAATATTGCCAACAATCTACCCCTTTGGCATTGATGGCAAAACCAATTGATTTGACCTTAAAAGATTTAGATTGCTGTGATTCTAAAATGCTGAAATGCTCTCCCCCATACATTAGACTTCTCTTCTGCTCAGTTTTCGTCTTCTCCCCTGATAGGTCTTCTTCCTTTATATTAGTCTTCTCCCCCTTGGTAGGTCTTCTTCGCCTTGGTAGGTCTTCTCCCCCTTTGACAACAATGCCAAATAGTAAAGAACTAAAAAAAAATTACTTTCTGTAAGAAGTTATTTCCTGCCGTTGTGTATCAACTGAGTCTCCGTCAGAGCATTTTGTCTACAATTCCTGTTCCCTGTAATATTTTCTGTTTAATTCCCGTTCACCTTTAGAAAAACATCCTAAAGGGTGTAAATCAACATCAACTCCCAAAAGATATTCGATAGAGTCATCGGATTGATGCTTTCACCGAACTCGGTCAGTGAATAGAAGATAGGGGTAGGACCCCTAACCTACTTCTGAGATATTCAAAAGTGTCCCTTGGTAGTGGCTTGGTGAAGATATCTGCTATTTGTTCCTTTGTGCTAACATACTCCAACACCACTTTCTTCTCTTGAGCTTCTTCTCCAAGATAATGATATTTGATAGAGATGTGCTTTGTCTTAGAGTGCATAACAAGATTTTTTGAAATATTAATGGCACTAGTATTGTCAAAAAACATAGTTACAGGCTCGGTAACTTTCTCATTTATACCTTCCAACAGTTGTTTGATCCATGCAATGTTGGTATAATTCAGTGCTGCAGCAACATATTCAGCTTCTTCTATTGATTGTGAAACACATCCTTGTTTCTTGCTAAGCCAACTCACTAGTCTTTCTCCTAAAAAGAAAGCTCCTCCACTTGTGCTTTCTGTCATCAATGTTGCCTGCCCAATCATCATCAGTATAAAATTTTAAATCAAAATCATTTCCTTTCTGATATAGTAAGCCATAATCCTCAGCGCCTTTCAAGTATCTAAAAATTCTTTTGATTGCTGTCATGTGTGTTTCCTTGGGATTTGCAGAGAATCTTGCAACTATACCTACTACATGTGCTATGTCTGGTCTGCTGTGAACAACATATTGTAGCTTTCCAATCATGGATTGGTAAAGTGTCTCATCAACAGATGCAGATTCATCATTCTTTGATAATTTACAGTTGGTAGTCATAGGAGTACTTACTGGTTTTGAATCCTCCATTCCAAATTTCTTCAAGATTTCCTTTATGTACTTGGATTGAGTAATGAAAAGCTCATTTTTCATTTGCAGTATCTGTAAACCTATAAAATACTTTATCTCACCGATTAATGACATCTCAAATTCTTTGCTCATTTCATTTCCAAAGTTCTTGCATAAAGAGTCATTTCCACAAAATATAATATCATCAGCAAATATGGCTGAGATCGGTATTCCATTTTCATCATTCTTCATGTATATATTGATGTTCTCACTTGTCCTTATAAAACCAATCTTACTCAAATAAGAGTGCAATCTTTCATACCATGCTCTAGGTGCTTGTTTCAAACCATATAAAGCTTTGTTCAATTTACATACCTGATCTTTATTATTGTCTTCAACAAATCCTTCAGGTTGTTCAATAAAAACTTCTTCTTCTAATATTCCATTCAGAAATGTAGATTTGACATCCATTTGATATACCTTGAAGTTCTTGAAAGCAGCATAGGCCAACAATGTTCTTACTCCTTCAAGTCTAGCAAAAGGTGCAAAAGTTTCACCATAATCAATTCCTTCTTCTTGAGCATAAGCTTTGCAATCTAGTCTTGCTTTGTTTCGAATGACCTCTCCTTTTTTATTTAGCTTGTTTATGAAAATCCACTTTGTATTGATTACATTTTTGTCCTTCAGTCTTGGGATTAGTGTCCATGTGTCATTCTACTTGATTTGATCAATCTCTTCTGTCATAGCATTTATCCAATCTTCACTGTTAAATGCCTCTTTCACTATTCTCGGTTCAAATTCAAATATCAAACATGTGTTCTGTCTCAGTTTGTTCCTTGTCATCACTGGATCATCCTTATCTCCTATAATCTGGCTTCGTGCACGATGTCTTCTGACATACTTGGCTAATACAGGCTCGGTACGCTCTGTATGATCTTCTTCATCACTCTGTTACTGGATATTCTCTTGATTTTCTTCAACAGTCTTCTCGGTAGGACTTCTCGGTTGAACATAGACAAATTCATCATAGTATTCTGGTTCCTTGGAATCATTTCTTTCTGCAAATTCATCAATTTTCACATTTGCACTTTCTACTATTTTGTTAGATGATTTGATCAGACATTTAAATGCTTTGCTTCTAGAAGAATAACCTAGAAATGTTCCTTCTTCACTTTTCTGATCAAACTTGCCATTTCTATCATCTTTATGAACATAGAATCTACTTCCAAAGATTTTAAAATAACTAACATTAGGTTTCTTATCATACCAGATTTCATATGGTGTCTTCAAAGTACCTTTCTTCAATTGAACTCGGTTCAAGGTGTAAATTGCAGTGCTTATTGCTTCTCTCCAAAATGTTTGTGGCACCTTCTTTTCAATCATCAGTGTTCTAGCACAATCCACAATAGATCTGTTTCTTCTCTCAGCTATTCCATTCTGCTGTGGAGTTCTCGGTGCAGAGACTTGTCTTTTAATACCATGATCATTGCAGAATAAGTTGAACTCATCAGATGTGAACTCTCATCCTCTATCTGATCTAAGACATTTCAGTTGTCTTCCTGTTTCATTTTCAACTCTTGCCTTGTACCATTTAAACATTTGAAAAGCTTTTGATTTTTCTTTTAAAAACATTACTGACATCATCCTTGAATAGTCATCCATAAATAATATGAAATATTTATCACCATAATAACTTTGAACTTTCATAGGACCACAAAGATCAGTGTGCACAAGATCCAAAATTACCTTAGAAGTGTAAGACTTACTTGTAAAGCATGATCTTGTCATCTTACCCATCTGGCATCCTCCGCACATAGCATTCTCAGGTTTTTCAAGACTCGGTAGACCTCTTACTCGGTGCTTCTTACTTATTTTGATCAGATTATCAAAATTTACATGACAAAACCTTTTATGCCATAACCAGGTATCATCAATCTTTGCATACAAACACTTATTATAAGTTGAGTCAAGGTGAAATGTGTTACCTTTCGTTTGTGTCCTGGTAGTAGCTAACTTTCCATTCTTGTCATGAACTTTGACAATTCCCTTCTGAAATTCTATTCGGTAACCCGTGTTGTTTAGCTGTGCTACACTCAACAAATTGTATTTCAAACCTTCAACCCAATAAACATCATTGCATCTTGCATTATCAAGAAGTGTTATAGATCCTGTACCTCTTACCGGACATGGTGCATCATTACCAAATCTAACATAGCCTCCATCATAATCTTCTAATGTAACAAACTTGTGTTTATCTTCTGTCATATGATGTGAGCATCCACTATCTATAATCCAAGAATCATTAGTGTTTATGTGAGATATTAGGGCTTTTTCTTCATACCTTTCTTCATTTGATCCATCTTTGATAGCCACATAAACTACTTCCTCTGTATCAGTTTCATCTGATTTATATTCATTGGATTCCTCATCAGCAATTAAGCATTTCTTTCTATCTCTTCTTCTGAAGTCTCGGTGTCCTCTGTAGTGATTATCTTTCTATCTGTCATCTCGGTAATCTCTCTTTTCAGTAGATTCTTTGTCAGGATAGTTAGAAGCCATATGTCCTATCTTATCACAATCGAAACATTTCAAAGGTAGTTTTCCTTTATACTTACCTTTGCCTCTCGATAACCTTTTGGCTAATAGTGCTTCAAACTCTTCTTGCATTCTGATTTCTTCATGCAGTTTTTGTAAATTTCCTGCATGTTTTTTTGAAATCTTTCTCTTGCTCCACTATGATCTCTTTCAGAGTACTTATACTTTCTTTCATTGTAATCGTTAGATTTATCAAGATGAAAAGAACTAAATGCAGATTCAACTTTATTTACCGAAGATCCACTGTTATTAAAGTTACTTAACCCAAATGCATGTAGCTTACCAATAGTAGCATCTAAAGAACTGGCATATTAGGTACAAACCTCAATTCATTGATTGCAAAGACTCGGATTGCATAAGCTGGTAGAAGGGTTCTTAACAACTTACTTGTTATAGCCTTTTCTTTAATAGTTCGACCTGCTCCTTTCATTTGATTGACTATCTCCTTTAGTCTTGTACTGTACCGAGTTATGTTCTCACCTTCATTCATCCTCATAGATTCAAGTTGTCCTCTTAGACTATCTACTTTTTCTCTTTGAACATGTTCATCTCCTCCATATACTGATATGAGCTTATCCCACATTTCCTTTGCATCATTGCAGCCTTCTAGATCATTAAACTATGAATCGGTCAATACAAATGTTATTTCAATCATTGCTTGAATATGTTCTTGCTTTTCCTTTATCTCTTCCATAGTCAATGGATAGGTGCTCGGTGAAACAAAATCATTATCCAGATAGTATACATCATATTCTCCAACTCCAAATAGATGTAGCTTCATTCTTTTCTGCCATGTAGAGAAACTTGACTTGTTCAGCTTCGGTGCATCTCTCTTATACATCTTTGGATCTTTAACTCAAGTGCCTTTAAATGTTTCTTCCAGAGTCCAAAGCTCTGATACCAATTGATAGTTCTGATACTTAATATAAGTACAGATCCAATAACCAACAAGATAAGAGGGCGGGGTGGGGTGAATCATACAAACTTAAACATCCATAAAAACATCAGATTCAACCTCGGTAACATATAATTCAGTAATAAAACCCAAAACTGTCAAACATGCAAACTCAAAAGCATATAAACATCATAAACCTCATAACACCAAATTTAACGTGGAAACCCAAATAGGGAAAAGCCACTGTGGGATTTTGGACCCACTAAGAAATATACTCTTCTAAAGTATGCTCGGTTAAAAGCAAATCCTATTAAAGATTACAAACACATTGCTAGATGTGACCCGGTTAAGGGACTTCCCTCAGATCTGTCAGGATCTTCACCTTGTTAGAAGTGACCTTGTTAAAGGATTTCAAACACTCAATCTGAATGTCACATTGCTAGAGGGTTTTACAAATAAGACTGTTAAATCCACTCGGTTAAGAGATTTTGTGTCACTTTCAAAAAACAACAGTAATAAAAATCTATTTGCAACTTCACATCTAAAATGCTAAAGCAGATTCTTATTTGTTCAATACAATCTAGACATAGAACTAATCTTGTCCATCTGCTGGGCTTCTATACTCTGTTATTCAAATAGGTCTTCAAGCTTCTGTGCTCGGTAATCACTATGTAGCAACCCTGTGCATACACTTGTCCGCATACATTGTTTATCAATAGTTTCCTATTAATAAATAATTAGGTAACCGCATAATCTCCTTGATCACATTTCCCATGATCAATCATAGCCATCAGATCTTCAATCTTGTCCAGGTTCAGTGCATCTTTCGATCTGAAAATGTTTTACGCTGCTTTGGAACTTGCATATTAGTCTTGGAACTTGCGATAGGGTATTGCGGTTCAATCTGAGTTGTAGATCTTCATGCCGACTTTCCATTGCCTTAGATTCATTAACAAACTTCATGCACGACATACCAATCATTTAATCAGTTCCAACTCATCAGCTTTCTTCATTAAATACTGCATGTAAACATTTAATGCATTCTGTTATAGCTCAGTTACAACACGGTAACAACTCGATGAATACTAAACTTCACTCGGTAGACATTCTGCATTCATTAACCGATACCGATAACCTTAGGGTTTACCAACTAGGTTCCTTAGGGTTTACCGACTAGGTTCTTTGCTTGATAACATAGTATAGTATTAACCTTTACAATTTACAACATATGTATGATGTTAAAACAATCTAAAACATCATGATCTCATCATTGTCTAACTCGGTACTAGTTGCCCATTGAATACCTTATTCATCCCCTTATTCATCATATTCTTTCTGTGTCTTTTACCGACATCTATAAATTCTTCAAATCATACTTCTCAAGATATGGCAACATCATACTGAATTAGAAAATCAATTTTTTGACATCAATGACAAAATAATAATATCAAGATAGTAAAATATCTTTAATCAGTTATATCCATAATCATCAACAACCTTTTCAATATCCTTATGAAATGCCAACAATCTTTGATTGTCTTTTATAATGCAATATTGCCAACACTTGATCTTTAGCTCTATGCAGATCTATGATGATTTTATATAGGATATTTCATGGAAACTGAACTCTAGGTATACCGTCTTGAAAATTATGGGGAAGCATCTTTGTGTGGAAGATTGTGCCCTATTTTAGGTCTTCTTTCAAGATTTTTTTAATTGAAAGTATGTTTTGGATAATAGTCATTCGTTATACGAAAAATAAAGTTTACTTATGGTTCTATGTTGTCCCTTGTTTGATCTTGGTATTGTGAGAATCACCAATATCTCAATTTGGTTACAGTGTCAAAATTTTCTTTTAATTATGATGAACTCTTTGCTCATTGAAGCCCTTCTCAATAGAGTCAATAAAATGCACGATGGTTAACTTCTTTGATCCTTTATCATACTTGGTTATAATTAACTTTTCATATGATTCACGGTTACAATATATAAACAATAAGGGCCTTTTAGAGAATTGTTTTATATTTAACTAAATGGGGTACAAAACTATGGGTTGCAATATAAAATATATTTCAAATCTTTGTTTTGCTAAACTCCAAAAAGGGGTTTACAAAATGACATTTCTAATCTCAACTTTTTTTGATGAAATCAAAGGATTTGTTTAATAATTTTTGCAAACTTCCTTTATCACTATGGTTGTTGGGTTTGTTTCTATGAATAAATTGCTTTGTCTTGTGTGGTGGACTTTTTTTCTCTAGTGGTTTTCCAAGGAAATCATCAAACCTCTAAAATTATTGAAATTTCTCATCAGGACGATTTCCATCTTTCTAAAGATGAGGATATCCTCCATGTTTGATATGAGCAGGATATTTTTAGTCTTAATGATTCCTTGGTTCATTAAGATGAATTTATTTTCTCAAACATCACCAATATAACCTAGACTAAGAGTAATATTTTTATAAAACATTAGTAAAATTGATAAGTGACCAAGTATGAAATCCTAGGTTAAAAAATATAAAATGGAAGCCAAAGGCTCTATTGGAAAGGCCTCTCAATGGATCTCTTGATGCACTCCTTACCAAGAGAAAATGAAAGGGAAAAAGTGAAGTCTTTTAGGCCTTTGACATCTGTGAAAAGTTACTTTTTCTTGACTTTTTTTGAGGGATGACTTGTTAACATGTTACCTGTAGTGAGCTTCATCTTTGTGGACTTCCTTTCTCTTCTTCTTTTCTCTGCATTTTTCAAATACCCATCATCTCTATTTGGTATGCCATTTTATATGTGAGTGGACCCTCCTTTTACAAATTGTCCATAAAAAAATTACCTATAAATATAAAATTATAAAAAATTATTTAAAAAAATCAAAATCAGTATATTACTAAATGCATGAATGGAAATTCAGAGGGCAAGAAAATATAAAATGAAAATACGAAATAATTTTTTTAAAAGAAAAAGAAAATAACGTGGCATTCAAAAGCTACATAACTAGTTACACATCATCATGAATGGTTTCTTGTCTCTTTAAAAATTCATTGATTGCTATAATGTGAATGATGCATTATGTTTTTATCACTTCTTTCAAAGGTATGTGGGCCCAAGATAAATGTGTAAGATACATTATTGTTGTGAGGATTTTTGTGACATTGAGTTATTATCACTTGTATTTAAAAGTACAAGTGCAAGGAATGAATTAATTTGAAGCAAATATGTTGTAATTTATATAGGTATTGCATCATTGAGAACCTATGTATTTGTGATAAATAGTGTGAGAGACAATGTAAAATCCAACATGTAAATTTGACAGATGTATAATAATGTAGTTTAAGGAAATGTTTATATGTCCACAAGTTATCACCGCCCCTACTATAATTATATAACACCTCTCACCATAATACAAATTTCATATTAATACTTGTAAATATATTAAAAAGGAAACTAGTATAGATATCCTGAATACATCTATTTAGAAAATGCGTAGAGATATCAGTTTAAAATTATTTTATTTGATATTTTTATAATTAATTGGTGACCATTGCAATTGTTGATCCATATGATTTAAAGAGAGATTTGTATGTATACAGATTTTCACCATCCCCATTAAAATTCTATAATACCTCTCAACATAATAAAAAACTAATATAATCACTTTTTATTATATTAAAAAGTAAACTATAAATATTCAATTCTAATTCTAACAAACAAGATTTGAGCTATACACTTGATTTATTTTAATTAGCTCAAAAAGTATAGAATACATTTTTACCTAAAGATTTTGTTTCTAACATAAATAGATTTATATATTTTTTACTTTAGAGCCTTGTTCACCATTAAAGCTACTAACTTGGAAATAATAATTAATCATGGGGACCTTTTCTCATATAGCCTCCCATAATTGTAACTACTCTAGTCTTATCATTTCCAATGATCGATGGGAAGATTTCTCGTAATTCTTTGATGTCTTAGGAAATCAAAACTGCCTGTTAGTTTTGCGTGTCATTCTATACAATTTTGCAAGAACACCCACGAGAGGAGAATTTATGTACGTTGTAGGTTCAAGCATGCTAGATTTGGTCCTGAGGTCTACAAAACGGTCATATTTATCTGGTCCCCCCACTATTGCCCCAATTAATGTGTTTGGATTGGAAGAATCTTTGTGAAACCAGTTCATGAAACCTTCAATGCATTTGATCTTCGTTGGTTGTTGATGAATGGAAACTACAGATGCTCCTCTGTGATGTGGTTGCCTTGGGTATTTGGAACCGTATCCTACCATATATGAAATGCCGAGAGGATTCCTTCCCAATAAATAATCAATCTGCAAAGGATATGATTAAGATTCGTTATATTGTATGCTCCAAAATACAAATACAAATACAAATACATGTAGTGTGCTTACTTGTAGCTTTGCGAAGCCCATAACGTCGCTGGGTTTAAAGAGAGTGTTGCCGCATGACAATGTTTGCTTCTTAGCTGATAGTAAATCACTGTATCTTGCCAGCAAAAAAGCAGCACTGGTAACATACTGAGTGTTGGCGCCATCTCTAACATACAGCAAACCTCCTGTGACAAAAGGATTGAATTATAGATATCACTAAGAGAATTTTGAGGGCTATGATTAGAAAAGGAGGAGTAACAAATGATTTACATGGCTGTGACTAGAAAAGGAATCATTGTTCGTGGTATTGGTGAAGAAATAGAGAGCTCACCTGGGGTGGTTTTAACAGAACGAATGGGACTGCCAGGAAGAAGTGAACACACAAAGCGTTCTGCATGACTTCTATAGGCTGAGAATTGAGCTTCCCCTTGGAAATATAACTGGTTGGTGAAGTGCATAAGTTAGCTTTAAGCTAGAAGTATGTTTATATTACATTTTATTTGAAAAATTGCACCAATCAGTCTACGCTTACGTCTGTTAGAAGCACTTGAATTCCAGCATATTTGAGGTCCCAGTTGAATTCATTAACATATGCCTTTAGATCGTCGTGCTGGATAATATAGTTGGAATAATATGGGGATTTCGTAGCTCTGTATAGCCAAGATGCAGCCCAGAGAAGCTCGTCCTGAGATCATATTTACAAGTGCATATGTTAAAAGAAAACCAAATTCTGCTCACAAGAGCATATGCTAAATGAAAACCAAATTCTGCTTACATTGTAGCCTGAAACAGAGCAATAAAATGGACACTCTCCTCCGTAGGTGCCCTTGAATCGATCGGCAAAACTGAAGAGCTGAAGGGAAACATAAATGGGCGGTTAGAAAGAAGATGGATGCATAAGATTTTTCTCAAAATGGATGGATGAAACTTGTTGATTTTGCTGTGTTGGTTAACAGTTAGGTTTTCTATTTTACTTGAGCACCCAAACATACCGATTGAGAACGTTGGAGGAGAAGGTGTGAGTAACGAGGGTTTGTGAATCTGAAAACAATGGAGGAGGCAGCCAAGGCTGCGGCCGTTTCTGCTGCAATTTCTGATCCAGGGGTGTCTTTATCGATCTTGTAAAGAGATCGAGGAGTGTCCATATCTTCTGGACGCTCCCAACAATTATGGTCTGCCTGGGGATCACCCACCTATTTTATGCATCAAGATCAACCTCTTTAGTTTTTCATAATCTTGAAGAATGAATGCTGAATATTTTAGCTTAGATTTCTTTACCTGAACCCATAATTGATCTGGAGTTGCACTAGCCTTGAGAAAGTAGTCAGTTCCCCATCTAATAGCGTCCCTTGCATTCTGAATCTCTCCTGCAGCTTTCAACTCTTTCCCATAATCCAGTGTGCCCCAAGCGAGTGTGGTGATAGTGAATGCCATGGGAAGCCCATATTTCACATTATCGCCTGCATCGTAGTAACCCCCAACTAAATCAACCTGCAGTTGAGTTTCACACAACATTTTGTATGGAGTCAATGAAGAAGGATAGTATGATCCACTTCTACTTTTATCTCTAATCAAATTGAATAAGGATCTATCTCTTCTTCTACTTACGTTTTGCAAGTGCCCATCTGTGAGGCCAGAATCTCCTCTCCACTTTACTCGCTGAGATTGTGGGAGTTTACCAGATCGTTGGGCCTCCAGGAAGAGAATAGACTTCGACAGGGCTGCTCTGTAATCGAATTCTCCACGAACCACCTGCCCTCCACAACAAAACAGCAACAAGACCACTGACAAAAGCGCTTCCATTGCCTTGGCCATATGGACTCGCTGCTTTCTTTGATATGCAATTTAGAAGTGTGCGCTAAATTTATATTCTCTCGGATGAGACTGCACCTTTTACTCATGAGATAAAGCTAGCAATGGAACAGGGCAACACGATACCTTTATTTATTTATCACGAGAACTGTGTATGAGTTTCTGTTGCTGAGTCATGCATGGGAACTGCAAGATTTAGAGCATGGAACACCACAAAAATAAACAATTAGTATGAGAAAGCAGGTATTTGCCTTATATCATTTGTCTTTCATTCGATTGTTGTTCACAAGAATTATACGCTTCACAAGAATTATACACGTTTTACCTTTTGATTTGTTGACAAGATTATAAGTTTTACCTTTTGTTTTGAATTGCATTATTTTCCGTAAGCTACCATTAGTATCCTTGATGTTGATTCCCTGAGCGAAATAGGTAGTAATTATCTGCGTTGGTTGATGAATAGTAAGGGAGAATGAGATTATAATTACAGGCTTAAGGCAGGTAAATGTTTGATGTTTGTAGTTTGATTAATTTAAGATATGATACTATTATTCAAATTCTGGTCGTAAGATTAATACTTAAATATAATATGCATGTGTAATAAATACTTCTTGTATTATATATTTGTTTCAAGTATTGGATAAAATTTTTGGTTTCAATATGTTATAATATAAACACATCATGCACAGGAAATAAACGTATGTTTTATAAAAGATGAAAGTTGCATTTGACAAAATGCATTGTCACCGGATTAAAATGTCTTTCAACCTAAAAGCAATGATTCCACCTAATATACCACAATTAATAAGATTACAAATATGTTTGGCTTTCACTCCGACGACAAAATCTATCCCAATGACCTTCGTAGAATTGCCATAAACCAAAACTAAATTAATATACAAATTTTGAAGATTGAGCTGGAAAAACATCACGCCTAGACAAAATTACATTTACCAAAAATCCCACCATCCTACATAAAATAAAATAACAAATTATAGTCTTAGAGGGAATTATTTCCACAAACGACACACAATCTCACTGTGAAAAACCCTGCATATAGATCGAAGATTAGAATTTTCTCTCCTAAACATAACAATAAATAGAATAACAAAAGTTCTGCTGGCTAAAGAAGCAATAACAATCACTCATTGCTATAGATAAGACAAAAAAGTTGTCGATTTTCTTCGTATTGATTAACATGAATATATAAGCATTGGTCGCGAGATTGATTTCTAGCCAAACCTACACGGGATGTACAACTATTAAATCGCCCCAGGAAACACCCATCATTATGACATATGCATATGGAGGGACAAGGTTACTTGCATCACCTCAATTATGATTTTATGTTGAGACATTACTTCTATTAATGGCACATGATTCAGGAGGCTTCTCTAAGAGATTACACCTATTATTCTTTCCTTGCCTTCTTGACTCAAATTCTCACTTTCTTGCCCTTGGCAATCCAAAGGATGGACCTGATTGTATAGCTGGGTTGTATTCTCAAGTAAATGTCTTTTGTAGGAGAAGATGAATGAAACAAGGATGAGAAGGGTCTTCTTCTTCTAGGTTGCCAATGTTCTAGAGGCCATACAAGAAGTTTTGGGTCTTAACTTCATCTAAGTAACGACAAGGCATCAAGTTAGTACAAATATTTCTTCTACAATTGTTAGCAACATTCTTATTATCATAGAAGACAAGGAAATGGCAAAGGCATTAGGGAAGTTTTATGTCTGGTACAAATTTAGAGTCAAGTTTAATAAAAAAATTGTTAAATCAACTCCTATCAAAATTTCCTTAATCCCATTCACATGCTCGGAGTTTAGGGGCATTTCTTGGACATCGGTCTGGTCTGTAGTATCGAGGCCCAATTGTTGGCTCTCTTCAAGGTGGTGGCATTTCACGGATTCACTAAGAGTGTGATAGAATCATATAATGCTACCATGGATTTTATGACACTCAGCACTAAAAAAAAATCATATCCGTAGAAGGAACAATAAACATGGCGAATGCTACACAAGCCATAATGTTCTTGTACAAAAATGTTGGTCTAGTAAAATACAAAGATGGTTCTTAAAATTGTCAATCCATAGTGTCTGGTAGTTTTACTTGTTTAAATGCTAGAATTTTTTTTGGAATATACTTGCATGGGTGACCTATGTAGAATGTGTTTTGTTTTCATAACCATCTATATCAAAGATTTCTATATAAGTTTGCCAGTCTCTTTAGAAGTTGAAAATCGCAATTCATCATAAGATATATATGTGAATTGGTTGAATGAGAATAACTTCCAATCATGTAAAGCTAGTCTTCCTTACAAACAGTCATGACTTGATTTTTGATGCAATTTCTCAAAATAAATAAAATGAGAGAGGGTCCTTAGCCCTCTCTCGATTAATAAAAAATGAAACAAAATAAAATATAAAATATTTTCACTAATTTAAAGTTTGGAGTGAGACCCTTGCGTTTACTGCCCAACAGGTTTCAATAGTTAGAATGTGACTGCTTTGTACAAAGTATGAGTTTTCATTGAACTAGGTTGTGTTACAAAATCAATCAGAAGATAATAAGCTTTTTGTGGGAGTAATTTTTTTTTAAAGTTAGAGATCTTTGTTTACCTAGTAAAGCCGATACCAAGAGAGATTAAGTTGTTGCCTAATGCACAAAGACACAGGGGTTCTAACCTCAACAAGATATGATCTTGGATCATCTGTAACGAAACAAGGTTGCTTGAACAACTGATTTTAACACATTTATGATAAACATAATGCTAGTATCCTTAAAGTTAGAGGTTTGAAAACTAAAATTTTAACCAAAATCAAAGCCCCAAAAGTACTTTCTCTATAAAAAAGGAAAAACGAAAACTTTTAATCTAACAAAAGTAAATGGAGAACAATTTAAGCACAACAATACTCCAAATATGTGTGCATCACTCTACGTCCGACATACAAAATTCAAAAGAAACTCTCCAACGAATTTTCTATCTAGACCATCTGAAATCAACAAATAAATTGGTAAGTCTCTCAGTCCCAGTCACAACATAAAAAAAGCAAAAAACAATAAATGCAAGATAGAAGAGAAGCATGCGAGAAATAATTACTGTAGAGTCAATATTTCTGCAGTCCTTTAAAGGAAAATATTGGTTGCAAGGTAAGGTTTGTTTTCAGATGTGGGTCAAGGAGTGTTTCAACTCCTTGAAAGTTGTTTTCCAGATAAAATTAAAAAAATTTATGACTTGTGTACAGAGCGAATTACCTCAAGGTTCTACATAGTTTGTCATGTTGTGAATGATGCTAATGAGAAAAAATGGACAAAGCTTGTAAGAAAATTTTATAAAATTGTATCACGACAAAACAATTTAAAATCAGGCCAACCAAAACATATATTCCTATAACAACCACTTCAATCTATTCACAACAAATGAAATTTAAAAATATTGGGGGTTCTAGAGCTACATGCTCTAGAGATAGAATAAGTTAGAAGTTAGGTTGTATGCAGTGGAGATAAGGATAAAATATATTGCAGGCAGTGGAGAAACACAAAGTGAAAGATTTAAGAATGAAAATTCTAGTGTGAGACATTACACCCTAGCAAGAACTTTCCCAAAAATAATAGAGAGGTGTAAAATAAATTAACATCTTAGATTAGGATTTTAATTTGATTTACATATTCTTCTTTCAAATTGTTTATATTTCTTGTTTTCTAACTTTAATGCTTACAATTAGAGCTGAGTTAAACTAGTACGCACAATTTTGTTTTGTAGAAATGTTGGACTAGCTCGGTATACATTGAATTCAGGAGCAATGAATATCAATTCTCCAATTCATGGTCAAACAAATTTATCACTTGAGTTTTCAAAGGAAGCATTACAAAGAAACACATATGATCATGTTGTTTTATCTTTGTTGAGCATATTTGTGGCACTGACTTTAGTTATAGGTGGAAAAGGGCACAAAACTAGATCAATTTCGCACTTGTCTCAAGTTCAAATAGGTCAATAATTGCACAAAATTTCTTCTCATCTCATTAATATAGTTTTGCTAGATGGAAATGTCAGAGATTTCACTTTTGTGATTTGTGAATGGAGTATGGGTATATCAATCTATGTTGTGAAGAATCGACTTAGGTAATGGGAAATTTCTTCAATTAATACTCAATTTAATTATTACTTTTTTTAATAAAAAAAATTAAGCCTATAATTTTTAAAATTTTTATACATATTAAAAACTCGTTATTTTAAACCATCTGATTTAGATTTTAAATGATTAATATATGTTTATATTTATTTGTTTAGATATACATTTTTGATGTTTATAATATTCAACAAATTGTAAATAAATTATTTTCAACTTTTTTGGTGAATTATAATTTTCTCCAATTTAATTTAATTTAATTTTTTTGGTGAAGGAGATATGTTAATTCATTTATACTTAGCATTAGTACTCAAGTATATTTATGTCTCTCTTTGTAATTTAAATTGATATCTCTTGACATATTTAACATAGATATTTTGAAATATAGGTATGGTAGTTACAAGTATAAAGAAAGATGTAAAATAAGTTAGCATACACGTCTTTAAAGAAAGTTATGTAAAACATATACTAAAGTTTAATTAAATTTGTATTTATTAGTCTATGTATGTATATACAAATATAGACAAAGACTAAAGTTTTCTATTAACTTTTTACTTTATGTTTACATTAATAATAATGCCTTGAAAAATAAAAACCATCTCCAATGTTTGCTAGGCGGTGGAGATAATATTTCTTCGAAAGGCAAAAACCTAAATTTCTCATTGGACTATACAAAATTTCTCTTGAGGAAAAAATAACATTTGATTTGTAAAATTTGGTGAATAATGGGTTAATGGTAGAGGAGGCAAGATAAAAATTAATGTGATTGTGGATGCATGAAATGTTAATGTTGCCTCAACTATATGATCTATTTTTGATTTTATAATTTTTCCGAGTAGATGAGCAACATGCAAGGATATGGCAAGGGCATGTGTTGCTAGGATATGCCTCTCCATTATTTCAAATTTTAGTCACTTTTTCAATTTCCATCATATTGGAATCTACACGCAACCCTTTAACAGTGGCTACGTTATATTGTAGAGTGCATGCAAGTTCAAGCGCTAGTTGAGTATTAAACTCTCCTAATTTCTAGAAATAGTCAAGTGACCCTGCATTTACTAACTCATCTCTACAATTGTGGGCATGGTTGAGCAGGGTGTGAACCAAAGGTTATTTCCTTATAGGATCTCCACCCATCTATCAATTTGCAAATTTTGGTAATAAGATAACTTCTCCTAAAAAATCCACTCTAAATTCCTTGCACTAGACGCTTCCTTACCCAACTTTGCTTTCTGGTTTAGTCAAAATCAACGCTTGTCTAAATTCTATATTTGGTGTTTGTTTCCAATTCTTTCAAAATACTCAACAATGTATAAAGTGGAGAAAATAAAATGGCGTAAATTGAGAAGCCAAAATTCAAAAAAAATATTTTGATATTAATAAGGAGTGAGGAATAATTATGCTAGAAAATTTGTGTATCTTGCTGTTTTTTCACAACCAAAAAATTATCATTCAAAATGAATCGAACAATTGGTAAAAAAGTTGGCATGCAAACTAATGATTGGCATAAATAGTTGTGACAAGGCTCACCCCCAACTTAAGGTAAGCTAAGTGTCCACATGTGCGATATGATAGGGTCAAGTACATTAATTGGGGAAGAGCATGGAGAATCTCTAGTAATAAATCATTAAAAAAAAAATTAAATAGTTATCATAATTGATGAACAATGGGAAAATGAAAAGTTGGAGTCTCATTATATTAGATATTTGTTCTAGATAGACTTACTTGAGAACACTATCTACTTTTGATATGCTTTCTTACCGTGTACTATCTTGTATGGTCATCACATGTCTCTATCCTAGATAGAACAGTTTCTATTCTAGATGAAAACAAATCTTTCAATATAAATGTACATCTCATTAAGCTAAATCCTCCATTAAATTAATACATTAAGCTATTTATTTAAATATTTCTGTTCTCTCATTATTGTCTCAGTTTGACTATACATGTGCTTGACTTATGTGACTTTCTAATATTAGTGATATATTCAAAGGTTCCAGCCAATCTCAAAAAAAATAATTTTCACTTTTAAATATGCATTGCCAAGTGTAAGTTGGTCAAAGATGAGTGCAATATTATAAATGAAAAATAAATATGGGAAAATGGAATTAAGAGGGAAAAGGTGTTTAGTATAGGCTGGTCAGCAATGGCTAATGTAGGAAATTTTAGTAGTTGAAATAATGGATTTGTTATGTAGGGCAAGAGCTTAAAAAAAATGAAAATTCAATACGGTGTTAAGGAGTAAATAACGCAAGGCTAAGAGTGAACTGAGTTGAATTTAAGGCAATGAGTCACATGGAAGTGATTGCAGATTCATTATTGATTGTCTGCAACAGTTGAATCTTTGATGAATTATTACTTGACATGATTACTAATTTGTTCCGAGAAATAATCTGGTCTAGCATTTTCTATTTTTTATAGAATAATACGCTTAGACTAAAACGATCGTGGAGAGGTCGGTCTAAAACTTTGTCTCCCCACTGAAAAAACTGCAAGGACTCTAGTTAAAATTTTCTATCCTTAGTTCAAGATACCTCTCTAGAGTCTCCCTTTTGATAAAAGAGACTTTACATCTATATTGATACACAACACTAAAGAAATGCTTCAAAGCTATATTAGATATATAGTGATTTTAAAATCATAAATTTAGAAAATAGCCCACGTTAGACATATGGTTAAATTTTAAAGTTGAGGTTGTGTTCTCCTTGTACACATGGGGAGAACATTTCTCATTCTCTCATTTTTCCTCCCCTTCATTAGAACTTGGAATCAACCCTACCTTTTCTCTCTTAGGGATATTAAGGACACCTTGCCTTTTGAGCCCCTTGATCTTAAGATCTATGATGGTTGTATCTAAGATATGTCTTGGAAAATTGAATCTAAGTCTATTATCTTGGAAATTATGGGGACTCGTCCTTTTGTGAAAGATTTTTCATTTCATTCCAAAAGAATTTGGTTAAACATCAAGACTCTAATGGTTACATACTTGATTGTGCCCTCTTTTTGGTCATCTTCCACTATTTTGTTAATTGCAAGTATGTTTTAGATAATGGTAATTGGTTTTATGGAAAATAAAGTTGTCTTATGGCTCTATATTCTTCTCTCTTTGATCTTGCTATCACGAGAATCACTAATATCTATTAGAAATCTACTTGATTGTCCCAAAAATTTTGAACTAGTGCTTGGATTGTGTTGGAAATGGAGATTTGTCAACTTAGTGTCTTGATTTATAACTTGCAATCAGATTTGTTATCAAACAACACACATATAATACAAAAAGTTATAAAGACAATTCCAATCATAATCATAATAATCATAAACACCTGTGATTTTTCTTTGAGGATTTACGCAATGACTCATCCATGCTATGAAGCCCACGAGAGATCATATAAAGTGCTTTCAGCCTATCCATCAAGTATATGTATATGTATGCATATATATGTATATGTATGTATATATGTATAGATATATGTATATATGCACACACACAGATATATGTATGTATGTATATATATGTATATGTATATATATATATATATATGTATATGTATGTATATATATATATATATGTATATGTATATATGTATGTATATATATATATATGTATGTATATATATGTATGTATATATATATGTATGTATGTATATATATATATGTATATATGTATGTATATATATATGTATATATGTATGTATATATATATATATTTAGGTATATATGTATGTATATATATATATATATATATATATTTAGATGTATCTATGTATGTATATATACACACACACATATATATATACATATAGACATACACATATATACATTTATATACATATGCATATACATATACATATACACAGATGTACATATATATATATATATACATATGCATATATATGTATATATACATATGTATATATGTATGTATATATACATATATACATATATACACATATACATATATATATACATATACATATACATATACATATACATATACATATACATATACATATACATATACATATACATATACATACATACATAAAGACATACATACATACCAATGGGTGTGTGTATGTATACATATACATATACATATATATACATATACATATACATATATGTATGTATATATGTATGTATGTATATGTATGTATGTATGTATGTATGTATGTATGTATGTATGCATGTATGTATGTATGTATTTATGTATCAGAATTCATTTATTATTCAAATTAAGTAATGATTTTATGTAGTTCAGTTAAGTTATTTGTAGTCTACATAGACTCTCCATTTACCACCTTTTTTTGGGAAATATTACAAGTGGTGAAATTCACTCACTATCAAAGATAGGATAAATAAATCTTTCATTTTAAACAATATTTGTAGTTTTGTCTTACCTATTTCCTTAGTTGTGGGATTCATCCTTCTCTTGGGTTGCCTCATTGCCCTACATAGTCTTCCTTTATGTATATTTTGTGAGTACATATATTTGGATTAAGTCCTTTCATACTAATATAATCCCGAGCAAAAGCATCTTTATGTTCTTGTAACAAAGAAACTAATTGCATTTACTTTTGCTGATTCAACCTAATGTTAATATTAATTAAGGTGCCTTATGGTAGTACTCAAGAATATTATATATGTGGTAGGAACTGGTGAAGTAGTTGTAAAGTTGATAAGTAGCTTTCAAATGAGGCTATATGAAGCAATGAATACAAAATATAGGAACTGCATGTCAAATATGACAACATTTTTCATATGTATTATAATCATTTTGGATCATATGGTCCAAGACTCTATCTTTATCTTGTCTTTACAAGATTGGATCTCCTGCTATCATCATGAGTTCTTGTAGAGTATCTCCCTCATTTTCTACAAGGTTTGGCCACATGACCCGATCACTCTCTTGGCGAGGCTAGGCTAGAGGATATAAGATTGGTTTCTTAGTGACATTCCTATTTGAGATAACCATTTTCCCTGATGTGCACCCTATTAAATCATCTATTGATGCAATCATGGGTCTCCCTAGGATGAGCATACACCCCCAAGGTTAGTCGTTAGCTACAAGATGATAAATCTATAGGATACTCCCAAAAGTGTAGTGTTATGAATAGATCTTTCACAACTCCCCCAGGCTTCACAACTGAACTATCAAAAAGATGGAGAACTATGGGTGTATGCGTCAAGTATGATGAATACAAATTCTACATGGTCTCTCTAGTCATCACATTGATAGCTGCCCCTAGCTCAATGAGAGTGTTCAAAATAAGCAGTCCATTAATTGTAATATTAAAATTTTCTATTTATAAATAATTAATCTTTAATATTTAATAAGTCCATGGAATGCTGCCGAATATTCAATGTGTCCATGGAATGCCATCGAGGGCTCTATAATATGCACTAGAACTCGGTCGTTCCATGGTATGTACTCTCAATGAATTTACCTGCACCCTTCACAAGAGCCATTCTCCATATTGCTGTACACTGAGATGCTTCAAAATTCAAAAACTTAGAAAACTTCCGCTAAAAACTATGTATATAAAAACAGGCAAGTTTCCGTTTATAAACAAAACCTAAAATCTCGTAATGCAATAATTATTCGATCTTTAAAAATCTAGGTTGAGATTTCTTGCATTAACATGTGATAGTAATGCAGCCGAGAGGATGTGTGAGAGCCAAAATCTGCTTTACCCCATGTGAAATGACACCGTGAAAATCTCAGAGTACTCGCACTTATCTTCCATTCATACCATCCGCAAGCTACATTTAAATGCATATATGCAAGTTTCCTTTCTGTCCTCCTATCCGCAGCTTCAGGTTAAATGCATACCTGCGAGTACTTTTTAAGATATAATTTGTAATTTAAATGCTGTACTTTCCTTTTGTACCAATTCAAGCAATTCGGGGTATGAAGACAGTTTGATGGGAGATACAACCGACTCAACTAAAATGCCATCACAACCAATATTTGCTAATTTGTCAGCTACAAAATTGCCTTCCCTTAATGTGTGGCTGACAATGTAATATGAAAATGTGTCAATTAAATCCAAAATATGCTTCAAAACATACGATAGGTGCTAAGTCTTAGATCTTTTTGAGGTAACTGCATTGATGATAACTAATGAATCCCTTTCTAAATGTATGTTGGAGAGACCGCATTTCCTTGCTAACACCAGGCCAGCTAGTAAGGCATTTGGCTCTACCAAGTTATTGGTACTCGAAGGGATAGGAGATGCTTGGAAAGAACACATTTTGCCAAATTGATCTCAAATGCAAACTCCAATTCTCGACTTCCCTGTGTTTACACGGGAAGAGCCATCGAAGTTGATCTTAAAGAAATTAGGTGCAGGGGGTAACCATTTTATGGAAGACCTATCTCTAACATGAGCTGAAGACCAATTCAGAGGAATCCCTATTGGCATAATAATACCATTCCATGATTTTACAATTACCTTGTCCCACTGGGTGAATGACTGAACGTCCTTGGAATTAGTGAGAGAAGAATTTATAATTTCTGCAATCGAATTTTCTAACTTGACCAAAATTTGATCTAGAGAAGATGATGCTTTTCTAAAAATTATTTTGTTCCCCTCCCACCAGATGGCCCAAATGATGAGAGCAGGAGCACATTTCCAAATGCCTGAGAAATTTGATGATAAAAATAAAAGAGGCCAAGAGTTAAACATATCCCAAAGTGATTCGGGAAGGGCACCATAACTTGGAGTTTATTCATGATGAAGAACCAACATTGGGAGGCAAAAGTGCAATGTAAAAATAAGTGATCAACTGATTCTTCTCCTAAGTCACAAAGCACACAATTAAAAGCTTGTGAAATTTACCCAATTTTACTAGTCTATTTGCTGTTAGGATTCTTTTGTTCAACGTTAACCATGCAAAACAACCTGCTTTTGGCAGAACAATATCATTTCAATAGAATGAGTATGTCCGACTACAAACCGTTCTGCTACAACCCTGTTGTATAGCTTTGTAACCTTCTTTAATTGAATATTGCCCTGATTTAGAAGCTGCCCAAATTAACACATCTTTCCTATTAGACATGAGAACTGTCCTATTCAATAAGATAGCTGCCAAGGAAGAAGATTGCTGAGTGGATATTGGGAGAAGAGTTGGGTCTTTCCAAATTATTTTACCTAAAAATATTTCTACAGCGGACACATAGTCACTCAATTTTGTACCCCAATGAGCTATAGCTATATTCATAATATCTTCCATGTTATCCATTTGAGCAATTGGAGGATGCCCACACCATGAGTCTATCCAAAAGTTAGCACTAAAACCACTATTGACTTCCCATGAAACATACTTAGTTACTAGATTTCTTGAATGCATCATAAAATTACAAATAGCCGACCCTTTTGGAGTATCCAAAATTGTCAAAACTCTAGATGGTTGATTGTTGTCCAAATATTTTTTGTTCTCTCATTAATTTCTCAATTTGACTATACACTTGCTTGACTTGTGTGGCTTGATAATACTAGCAATATATTCAAAGGTTCTAGCCAATTTAAAAATAAAATAAAATTTACCTTTAAATATAGAACAACAAGTGCAAGTTGGTCAATGATGAGTGCAATATTATGAATTCAAATTAGATTAGTAAAATTGGTGTTGAGAGGTAAAATTTGTTGAGTATAGGGTGTTCTTCAATAATGGCCAATGGACAAAATTTTAGTCATTCGAATAATGGATTTGTTATGTTGGGAAAGACCTCAAAACAATCACTCTCTAGTTCTAAGCTTCTGCCCTTAGCTCAAGATACCTCTCCGGTCCCCCTTTTGATGAAATATCCTTTTCACCTAAATGGTACACTAAACTAAAAATGTGCTTCCAAGCCTTATAAGATCTATAGTAGTTTTCAAAAGTCCCAAATTTAAAAAATATGCCATGTCAGACATATGGCTAAATTGTTAAGTTGAGGTTGTGTGTCCTTCGTGTATGTGTGGGGAGAACATCTCTCATTCTCTCAAATTTCATCTCCTTCATTAGAACTAGGATTCAACCCTAATTTTCTCTCTTAGGGATGTTGATGACACATTTCCTTTTGAGCCTCTTGATGATAGTTCTGATACTTAATATAAGTACAGATCCAATAACCAACAAGATGAGAGGGGGGCGGGGGGGGTGAATCATACAAACTTAAACATCCATAAAAACATCAGATTCAACCTCAGTAACATATACTTCAGTAATAAAACCCAAAACTATCAAACATACAAACTCAAAAGCATATAAACATCATAAACCTCATAACACCAGATTTAACGTGGAAACCCAAATAGGGAAAAACCATTGTGGGATTTCGGACCCACTAAGAAATATACTCTTCTAGAGTATGCTCGGTTAAAAGCAAATCCTGTTAAAGATTACAAACACATTGCTAGATGTGACCCGGTTAAGGGATTTCCCTCAGATCTGTTAGGATCTTCACCTTGTTAGAAGTGACCTTGTTAAAGGATTTCAAATGCTCAATCTGAATGTCACATTGCTAGAGGGTTTTACAAATAAGACTGTTAAGTCCACTCGGTTAAGAGATTTTCTGTCACTTTCACAAAACAAGAGTAATAAAAATCTATCTGCAACTTCACATCTAAAATGCTAAAGAAGATTCTTATTTGTTCAATACAATCTAGACATAGAACTAATCTTGTACATCTGCTGGGCTTCTATACTCTGTTATTCAAACAGGTCTTCAAGCTTCTATGCTCGGTAATCACTATGTAGCAACCCATTGCATACACTTGCCCGCATACATTGTTTATCAACAGTTTCCTATTTATAAACAATTAGGTAACCGCATAATCTCCTTGATCACATTTCCCATGATCAATCATAGCCATCATATCTTCAATCTTGTCCAGGTTCAATGGATCTTTCGATCTGAAATTGTTTTACCCCGCCTTGGAACTTGCATATTAGTCTTGGAACTTGTGCCAGGGTATTGCGGTTCAATCTGAGCTGTAGATCTTCATGCTGACTTTCAATTGCCTTAGATTCATTAACAAAATTAATGCATGGCATACCAATCATTTAATCAGTTCCAGCTCATCAGCTTCCTTCATTAAATACCACATGTAGACATTTAATGCATTCTGTTATAGCACGGTTACAACTCGGTAACAACTCGGTGAATATTAAACTTCACTCGGTAGACATTCTGCCTTCATTAACTGATACCGATAACCTTAGGGTTTACCGACTAGGTTCCTTAGGGTTTACCGACTAGGTTCTTTGCTTGATAACATAGTATAGTATTAACCTTTACAATTTAAAACATATGTATGATGTTAAAACAATCTAAAACATCATGATCTCATCATTGTCTAACTCAGTACTAGTTGCCCATTGAATACCTTATTCATCCCCTTATTCATCATATTCTTTCTGTGTCTTTTACCGACATCTACTTATTCATCATATTCTTTCTGTGTCTTTTACCGACATCTATAAACTCTTCAAATCATACTTCTCAAGATATGGCAACATCATACTGAATTAGAAAATCAATTTCTTGACATCAATGACAAAATAATAATATCAAGATAGTAAAATATCTTTAATCAGTTATATCCATAATCATCAACAATGCCAAATAGTAAAGAACTAAAAAAAAATTACTTTCTGTAAGAAGTTATTTCCTGCCGTTGTGTATCAACTGAGTCTCCGTCAGAGCATTTTGTCTACAATTCCTGTTCCCTATAATATTTTCTGTTTGATTCCTGTACACCTTTAGAAAAACATCCTAAAGGGTGTAAATCAACATCAACTCCCAAAAGATATTCGATAGAGTCATCGGATTGATGCTTTCACCGAACTCGGTCAGTGAATAGAAGATAGGGGTAGGACCCCTAACTTACTTCTGAGATATTCAAAAGTCTCCCTTGGTAGTGGCTTGGTGAAGATATCTACTATTTGTTCCTTTGTGCTAACATACTCCAACACCACTTTCTTCTCTTGAGCTTCTTCTCCAAGATAATGATATTTGATAGAGATGTGCTTTGTCTTAGAGTGCATAACAAGATTTTTTGAAATATTAATGGCACTAGTATTGTCAAAAAACATAGTTACAGGCTCGGTAACTTTCTCATTTATACCTTCCAACAGTTGTTTGATCCATGCAATGTTGGTATAATTCAGTGCTGCAGCAACATATTCAGCTTCTTCTGTTGATTGTGAAACACATCCTTGTTTCTTGCTAAGCCAACTCACTAGTCTTTCTCCTAAAAAGAAAGCTCCTCCACTTGTGCTTTCTGTCATCAATGTTGCCTGCCCAATCATCATCAGTATAAACTTTTAAATCAAAATCATTTCCTTTCTGATATACTAAGCCATAATCCTCAGCGCCTTTCAAGTATCTAAAAATTCTTTTGATTGCTGTCATGTGTGTTTCCTTGGGATCTGCAGAGAATCTTGCAACTATACCTACTACATGTGCTATGTCTGGTCTGCTGTGAACAACATATTGTAGCTTTCCAATCATGGATTGGTAAAGTGTCTCATCAACAAATGCAGATTCATCATTCTTTGATAATTTACAGTTGGTAGTCATAGGAGTACTTACTGGTTTTGAATCCTCCATTCCAAATTTCTTCAAGATTTCCTTTATGTACTTGGATTGAGTAATGAAAAGCTCATTTTTCATTTGCAGTATCTGTAAACCTATAAAATACTTTATCTCACCGATTAATGACATCTCAAATTCTTTGCTCATTTCATTTCCAAAGTTCTTGCATAAAGAGTCATTTCCACAAAATATAATATCATCAGCAAATATGGCTGAGATCGGAATTCCATTTTCATCATTCTTCATGTATATATTGATGTTCTCACTTGTCCTTATAAAACCAATCTTACTCAAATAAGAGTGCAATCTTTCATACCATGCTCTAGGTGCTTGTTTCAAACCATATAAAGCTTTGTTCAATTTACATACCTGATCTTTATTATTGTCTTCAACAAATCCTTCAGGTTGTTCAATAAAAACTTCTTCTTCTAATATTCCATTCAGAAATGTAGATTTGACATCCATTTGATATACCTTGAAGTTCTTGAAAGCAGCATAGGCCAAAAATGTTCTTACTCCTTCAAGTGTAGCAAAAGGTGCAAAAGTTTCACCATAATCAATTCCTTCTTCTTGAGCATAAGCTTTGCAATCTAGTCTTGCTTTGTTTCGAATGACCTCTCCTTTTTTATTTAGCTTGTTTATGAAAATCCACTTTGTATTGATTACATTTTTGTCCTTCGGTCTTGGGATTAGTGTCCATGTGTCATTCTACTTGATTTGATCAATCTCTTCTGTCATAGCATTTATCCAATCTTCACTGTTAAATGCCTCTTTCACTATTCTCGGTTCAAATTCAGATATCAAACATGTGTTCTGTCTCAGTTTGTTCCTTGTCATCACTGGATCATCCTTATCTCCTATAATCTGGCTTCGTGCACGATGTCTTCTGACATACTTGGCTAATACAGGCTCGGTAGGCTCCGTATGATCTTCTTCATCACTCTGTTACTGGATATTCGCTTGATTTTCTTCAACAGTCTTCTCGGTAGGACTTCTCGGTTGAACATAGACAAATTCATCATAGTATTCTGGTTCCTTGGAATCATTTCTTTCTGCAAATTCATCAATTTTCACATTTGCACTTTCTACTATTTTGTTAGATGATTTGATCAGACATTTAAATGCTTTGCTTCTAGAAGAATAACCCAGAAATGTTCCTTCTTCACTTTTCTGATCAAACTTGCCATTTCTATCATCTTTATGAACATAGAATCTACTTCCAAAGATTTTAAAATAACTAACATTAGGTTTCTTATCATACCAGATTTCATATGGTGTCTTCAAAGTACCTTTCTTCAATTGAACTCGGTTCAAGGTGTAAATTGCAGTGCTTATTGCTTCTCTCCAAAATGTTTGTGGCACCTTCTTTTCAATCATCAGTGTTCTAGCACAATCCACAATAGATCTGTTTCTTCTCTCAGCTATTCCAATCTGCTGTGGAGTTCTCGGTGCAGAGACTTGTCTTTTAATACCATGATCATTGCAGAATAAGTTGAACTCATCAGATGTGAACTCTCATCCTCTATCTGATCTAAGACATTTCAGTTGTCTTCCTGTTTCATTTTCAACTCTTGCCTTGTACCATTTAAACATTTGAAAAGCTTCTGATTTTTCTTTTAAAAACATTACTGACATCATCCTTGAATAGTCATCCACAAATAATATGAAATATTTATCACCATAATAACTTTGAACTTTCATAGGACCACAAAGATCAGTGTGCACAAGATCCAAAATTACCTTAGAAGTGTAAGACTTACTTGTAAAGCATGATCTTGTCATCTTACCCATCTGGCATCCTCCGCACATAGCATTCTCAGGTTTTTCAAGACTCGGTAGACCTCTTACTCGGTGCTTCTTACTTATTTTGATCAGATTATCAAAATTTACATGATAAAACCTTTTATGCCATAACCAGGTATCATCAATCTTTGCATACAAACACTTATTATAAGTTGAGTCAAGGTGAAATGTGTTACCTTTCGTTTGTGTCCTGGTAGTAGCTAACTTTCCATTCTTGTCATGAACTTTGACAATTCCCTTCTGAAATTCTATTCGGTAACCCGTGTTGTTTAGCTGTGCTACACTCAACAAATTGTATTTCAAACCTTCAACCCAATAAACATCATTGCATCTTGCATTATCAAGAAGTGTTATAGATCCTGTACCTCTTACCGGACATGGTGCATCATTACCAAATCTAACATAGCCTCCATCATAATCTTCTAATGTAACAAACTTGTGTTTATCTTCTGTCATATGATGTGAGCATCCACTATCTATAATCCAAGAATCATTAGTGTTTATGTGAGATATTAGGGCTTTTTCTTCATACCTTTCTTCATTTGATCCATCTTTGATAGCCACAGAAACTACTTCCTCTGTATCAGTTTCATCTGATTTATATTCATTGGATTCCTCATCAGCAATTAAGCATGTCTTTCTATCTCTTCTTCTGAAGTCTCGGTGTCCTCTGTAGTGATTATCTTTCTGTCTGTCATCTCGGAAATCTCTCTTTTCAGTAGATTCTTTGTCAGGATAGTTAGAAGCCATATGTCCTATCTTATCACAATCGAAACATTTCAAAGGTAGTTTTCCTTTATACTTACCTTTGCCTCTCGATAACCTTTTGGCTAATAGTGCTTCAAACTCTTCTTGCATTCTGATTTCTTCATGCAGTTTTTGTAAATTTCCTGCATGTTTTTTCGAAATCTTTCTCTTGCTCCACTATGATCTCTTTCAGAGTACTTATACTTTCTTTCATTGTAATCGTTAGATTTATCAAGATGAAAACAACTAAATGCAGATTCAACTTTATTTACCGAAGATCCACTGTTATTAAAGCTACTTAACTCAAATGCATGTAGCTTACCAATAGTAGCATCTAAAGAACTAGCATATTAGGTACAAACCTCAATTCATTGATTGCAAAGACTCGGATTGCATAAGCTGGTAGAAGGGTTCTTAACAACTTACTTGTTATAGCCTTTTCTTTAATAGTTCCACCTGCTCCTTTGATTTGATTGACTATCTCCTTTAGTCTTGTACTGTACCGAGTTATGTTCTCACCTTCATTCATCCTCATAGATTCAAGTTGTCCTCTTAGACTATCTACTTTTTCTCTTTGAACATGTTCATCTCCTCCATATACTGATATGAGCTTATCCCACATTTCCTTTGCATCATTGCAGCCTTCTAGATCATTAAACTATGAATCGGTCAATACAAATGTTATTTCAATCATTGCTTGAATATGTTCTTGCTTTGCCTTTATCTCTTCCATAGTCAATGGATAGGTGCTCGGTGAAACAAAATCATTCTCCAGATAGTATACATCATATTCTCCAACTCCTGATAGATGTAGCTTCATTCTTTTCTGCCATGTAGAGAAACTTGACTTGTTCAGCTTCGGTGCATCTCTCTTATACATCTTTGGATCTTTAACTCAAGTGCCTTTAAATGTTTCTTCCGGAGTCCAAAGCTCTGATACCAATTGATAGTTCTGATACTTAATATAAGTACAGATCCAATAACCAACAAGATAAGAGGGCGGGGTGGGGTGAATCATACAAACTTAAACATCCATAAAAACATCAGATTCAACCTCGGTAACATATAATTCAGTAATAAAACCCAAAACTGTCAAACATGCAAACTCAAAAGCATATAAACATCATAAACCTCATAACACCAAATTTAACGTGGAAACCCAAATAGGGAAAAGCCACTGTGGGATTTTGGACCCACTAAGAAATATACTCTTCTACAGTATGCTCGGTTAAAAGCAAATCCTATTAAAGATTACAAACACATTGCTAGATGTGACCCGGTTAAGGGATTTCCCTCAGATCTGTTAGGATCTTCACCTTGTTAGAAGTGACCTTGTTAAAGGATTTCAAACACTCAATCTGAATGTCACATTGCTAGAGGGTTTTACAAATAAGACTGTTAAATCCACTCGGTTAAGAGATTTTGTGTCACTTTCACAAAACAACAGTAATAAAAATCTATTTGCAACTTCACATCTAAAATGCTAAAGCAGATTCTTATTTGTTCAATACAATCTAGACATAGAACTAATCTTGTCCATCTGCTGGGCTTCTATACTCTGTTATTCAAACAGGTCTTCAAGCTTCTGTGCTCGGTAATCACTATGTAGCAACCCTGTGCATACACTTGTCCGCATACATTGTTTATCAATAGTTTCCTATTAATAAATAATTAGGTAACCGCATAATCTCCTTGATCACATTTCCCATGATCAATCATAGCCATCAGATCTTCAATCTTGTCCAGGTTCAATGCATCTTTCGATCTGAAAATGTTTTACGCTGCTTTGGAACTTGCATATTAGTCTTGGAACTTGCGATAGGGTATTGCGGTTCAATCTGAGTTGTAGATCTTCATGCCGACTTTCCATTGCCTTAGATTCATTAACAAACTTCATGCATGACATACCAATCATTTAATCAGTTCCAGCTCATCAGCTTCCTTCATTAAATACTGCATGTAAACATTTAATGCATTCTGTTATAGCTCGGTTACAACACGGTAACAACTCGGTGAATACTAAACTTCACTCGGTAGACATTCTGCATTCATTAACCGATACCGATAACCTTAGGGTTTACCAACTAGGTTCCTTATGGTTTACCGACTAGGTTCTTTGCTTGATAACATAGTATAGTATTAACCTTTACAATTTACAACATATGTATGATGTTAAAACAATCTAAAACATCACGATCTCATCATTGTCTAACTCGGTACTAGTTGCCCATTGAATACCTTATTCATCCCCTTATTCATCATATTCTTTCTGTGTCTTTTACCGACATCTATAAATTCTTCAAATCATACTTCTCAAGATATGGCAACATCATACTGAATTAGAAAATCAATTTCTTGACATCAATGACAAAATAATAATATCAAGATAGTAAAATATCTTTAATCAGTTATATCCATAATCATCAACAACCTTCTCAATATCCTTATGAAATGCCAACAATCTTTCATTGTCTTTTATAATGCAATATTGCCAACACTTGATCTTTAGCTCTATGCAGATCTATGATGATTTTATATAGGATATTTCATGGAAACTGAACTCTAGGTATACCGTCTTGAAAATTATGGGGAAGCATCCCTGTGTGGAAGATTGTGCCCTATTTTAGGTCTTCTTTCATGATTTTTTTAATTGAAAGTATGTTTTGGATAATAGTCATTCGTTATATGAAAAATAAAGTTTACTTATGGTTCTATGTTGTCCCTTGTTTGATCTTGGTATTGTGAGAATCACCAATATCTCAATTTGGTTACAGTGTCAAAATCTTCTTTTAATTATGATGAACTCTTTGCTCATTGAAGCCCTTCTCAATAGAGTCAATAAAATGCACGATGGTTAACTTCTTTGATCCTTTATCATACTTGGTTATAATTAACTTTTCATATGATTCACGGTTACAATATATAAACAATAAGGGCCTCTTAGAGAATTGTTTTATATTTAACTAAATGGGGTACAAAACTATGGGTTGCAATATAAAATATATTTCAAATCTTTGTTTTGCTAAACTCCAAAAAGGGGTTTACAAAATGACATTTCTAATCTCAACTTTTTTTGACGAAATCAAAGGATTTGTTTAATAATTTTTGCAAACTTCCTTTATCACTATGGTTGTTGGGTTTGTTTCTATGAATAAATTGCTTTGTCTTGTGTGGTGGACTTTTTTTCTCTAGTGGTTTTCCAAGGAAATCATCAAACCTCTAAAATTATTGAAATTTCTCATCAGGACGATTTCCATCTTTCTAAAGATGAGGATATCCTCCATGTTTGATATCAGCAGGATATTTTTAGTCTTAATGATTCCTTGGTTCATTAAGATGAATTTATTTTCTCAAACATCACCAATATAACCTAGACTAAGAGTAATATTTTTATAAAACATTAGTAAAATCGATAAGTGACCAAGTATGAAATCCGAGGTTAAAAAATATAAAATGGAAGCCCAAGGCTCTATTGGAAAGGCCTCTCAATGGATCTCTTGATGCACTCCTTACCAAGAGAAAATGAAAGGGAAAAAGTGAAGTCTTTTAGGCCTTTGACATCTGTGAAAAGTTACTTTTTCTTGACTTTTTTGGAGGGATGACTTGTTAACATGTTACCTGTAGTGAGCTTCATCTTTGTGGACTTCCTTTCTCTTCTTCTTTTCTCTGCATTTTTCAAATACCCATCATCTCTATTTGGTATGCCATTTTATATGTGAGTGGACCCTCCTTTTACAAATTGTCCATAAAAAAATTACCTATAAATATAAAATTATAAAAAATTATTTAAAAAAATCAAAATCAGTATATTACTAAATGCATGAATGGAAATTCGGAGGGCAAGAAAATATAAAATGAAAATACGAAATATTTTTTTTAAAAGAAAAAGAAAATAACGTGGCATTCAAAATCTACATAACTAGTTACACATCATCATGAATGGTTTCTTGTCTCTTTAAAAATTCATTGATTGCTATAATGTGAATGATGCATTATGTTTTTATCACTTCTTTCAAAGGTATGTGGGCCCAAGATAAATGTGTAAGATACATTATTGTTGTGAGGATTTTTGTGACATTGAGTTATTATCACTTGTATTTAAAAGTACAAGTGCAAGGAATGAATTAATTTGAAGCAAATATGTTGTAATTTATATAGGTATTGCATCATTGAGAACCTATGTATTTGTGATAAATAGTGTGAGAGACAATGTAAAATCCAACATGTAAATTTGACAGATGTATAATAATGTAGTTTAAGGAAATGTTTATATGTCCACAAGTTATCACCGCCCCTACTATAATTATATAACACCTCTCACCATAATACAAATTTCATATTAATACTTGTAAATATATTAAAAAGGAAACTAGTATAGATATCCTGAATACATCTATTTAGAAAATGCGTAGAGATATCAGTTTAAAATTATTTTATTTGATATTTTTATAATTAATTGGTGACCATTGCAATTGTTGATCCATATGATTTAAAGAGAGATTTGTATGTATACAGATTTTCACCATCCCCATTAAAATTCTATAATACCTCTCAACATAATAAAAAACTAATATAATCACTTTTTATTATATTAAAAAGTAAACTATAAATATTCAATTCTAATTCTAACAAACAAGATTTGAGCTATACACTTGATTTATTTTAATTAGCTCAAAAAGTATAGAATACATTTTTACCTAAAGATTTTGTTTCTAACATAAATAGATTTATATATTTTTTACTTTAGAGCCTTGTTCACCATTAAAGCTACTAACTTGGAAATAATAATTAATCATGGGGACCTTTTCTCATATAGCCTCCCATAATTGTAACTACTCTAGTCTTATCATTTCCAATGATCGATGGGAAGATTTCTCGTAATTCTTTGATGTCTAAGGAAATCAAAACTGCCTGTTAGTTTTGCGTGTCATTCTATACAATTTTGCAAGAACACCCACGAGAGGAGAATTTATGTACGTTGTAGGTTCAAGCATGCTAGATTTGGTCCTGAGGTCTACAAAACGGTCATATTTATCTGGTCCCCCCACTATTGCCCCAATTAATGTGTTTGGATTGGAAGAATCTTTGTGAAACCAGTTCATGAAACCTTCAATGCATTTGATCTTCGTTGGTTGTTGATGAATGGAAACTACAGATGCTCCTCTGTGATGTGGTTGCCTTGGGTATTTGGAACCGTATCCTACCATATATGAAATGCCGAGAGGATTCCTTCCCAATAAATAATCAATCTGCAAAGGATATGATTGAGATTCGTTATATTGTATGCTCCAAAATACAAATACAAATACAAATACATGTAGTGTGCTTACTTGTAGCTTTGCGAAGCCCATAACGTCGCTGGGTTTAAAGAGAGTGTTGCCGCATGACAATGTTTGCTTCTTAGCTGATAGTAAATCACTGTATCTTGCCAGCAAAAAAGCAGCACTGGTAACATACTGAGTGTTGGCGCCATCTCTAACATACAGCAAACCTCCTGTGACAAAAGGATTGAATTATAGATATCACTAAGAGAATTTTGAGGGCTATGATTAGAAAAGGAGGAGTAACAAATGATTTACATGGCTGTGACTAGAAAAGGAATCATTGTTCGTGGTATTGGTGAAGAAATAGAGAGCTCACCTGGGGTGGTTTTAACAGAACGAATGGGACTGCCAGGAAGAAGTGAACACACAAAGCGTTCTGCATGACTTCTATAGGCTGAGAATTGAGCTTCCCCTTGGAAATATAACTGGTTGGTGAAGTGCATAAGTTAGCTTTAAGCTAGAAGTATGTTTATATTACATTTTATTTGAAAAATTGCACCAATCAGTCTACGCTTACGTCTGTTAGAAGCACTTGAATTCCAGCATATTTGAGGTCCCAGTTGAATTCATTAACATATGCCTTTAGATCGTCGTGCTGGATAATATAGTTGGAATAATATGGGGATTTCGTAGCTCTGTATAGCCAAGATGCAGCCCAGAGAAGCTCGTCCTGAGATCATATTTACAAGTGCATATGTTAAAAGAAAACCAAATTCTGCTCACAAGAGCATATGCTAAATGAAAACCAAATTCTGCTTACATTGTAGCCTGAAACAGAGCAATAAAATGGACACTCTCCTCCGTAGGTGCCCTTGAATCGATCGGCAAAACTGAAGAGCTGAAGGGAAACATAAATGGGCGGTTAGAAAGAAGATGGATGCATAAGATTTTTCTCAAAATGGATGGATGAAACTTGTTGATTTTGCTGTGTTGGTTAACAGTTAGGTTTTCTATTTTACTTGAGCACCCAAACATACCGATTGAGAACGTTGGAGGAGAAGGTGTGAGTAACGAGGGTTTGTGAATCTGAAAACAATGGAGGAGGCAGCCAAGGCTGCGGCCGTTTCTGCTGCAATTTCTGATCCAGGGGTGTCTTTATCGATCTTGTAAAGAGATCGAGGAGTGTCCATATCTTCTGGACGCTCCCAACAATTATGGTCTGCCTGGGGATCACCCACCTATTTTATGCATCAAGATCAACCTCTTTAGTTTTTCATAATCTTGAAGAATGAATGCTGAATATTTTAGCTTAGATTTCTTTACCTGAACCCATAATTGATCTGGAGTTGCACCAGCCTTGAGAAAGTAGTCAGTTCCCCATCTAATAGCGTCCCTTGCATTCTGAATCTCTCCTGCAGCTTTCAACTCTTTCCCATAATCCAGTGTGCCCCAAGCGAGTGTGGTGATAGTGAATGCCATGGGAAGCCCATATTTCACATTATCGCCTGCATCGTAGTAACCCCCGACTAAATCAACCTGCAGTTGAGTTTCACACAACATTTTGTATGGAGTCAATGAAGAAGGATAGTATGATCCACTTCTACTTTTATCTCTAATCAAATTGAATAAGGATCTATCTCTTCTTCTACTTACGTTTTGCAAGTGCCCATCTGTGAGGCCAGAATCTCCTCTCCACTTTACTCGCTGAGATTGTGGGAGTTTACCAGATCGTTGGGCCTCCAGGAAGAGAATAGACTTCGACAGGGCTGCTCTGTAATCGAATTCTCCACGAACCACCTGCCCTCCACAACAAAACAGCAACAAGACCACTGACAAAAGCGCTTCCATTGCCTTGGCCATATGGACTCGCTGCTTTCTTTGATATGCAATTTAGAATTGTGCGCTAAATTTATATTCTCTCGGATGAGACTGCACCTTTTACTCATGAGATAAAGCTAGCAATGGAACAGGGCAACACGATACCTTTATTTATTTATCACGAGAACTGTGTATGAGTTTCTGTTGCTGAGTCATGCATGGGAACTGCAAGATTTAGAGCATGGAACACCACAAAAATAAACAATTAGTATGAGAAAGCAGGTATTTGCCTTATATCATTTGTCTTTCATTCGATTGTTGTTCACAAGAATTATACGCTTCACAAGAATTATACACGTTTTACCTTTTGATTTGTTGACAAGATTATAAGTTTTACCTTTTGTTTTGAATTGCATTATTTTCCGTAAGCTACCATTAGTATCCTTGATGTTGATTCCCTGAGCGAAATAGGTAGTAATTATCTGCGTTGGTTGATGAATAGTAAGGGAGAATGAGATTATAATTACAGGCTTAAGGCAGGTAAATGTTTGATGTTTGTAGTTTGATTAATTTAAGATATGATACTATTATTCAAATTCTGGTCGTAAGATTAATACTTAAATATAATATGCATGTGTAATAAATACTTCTTGTATTATATATTTGTTTCAAGTATTGGATAAAATTTTTGGTTTCAATATGTTATAATATAAACACATCATGCACAGGAAATAAACGTATGTTTTATAAAAGATGAAAGTTGCATTTGACAAAATGCATTGTCACCGGATTAAAATGTCTTTCAACCTAAAAGCAATGATTCCACCTAATATACCACAATTAATAAGATTACAAATATGTTTGGCTTTCACTCCGACGACAAAATCTATCCCAATGACCTTCGTAGAATTGCCATAAACCAAAACTAAATTAATATACAAATTTTGAAGATTGAGCTGGAAAAACATCACGCCTAGACAAAATTACATTTACCAAAAATCCCACCATCCTACATAAAATAAAATAACAAATTATAGTCTTAGAGGGAATTATTTCCACAAACGACACACAATCTCACTGTGAAAAACCCTGCATATAGATCGGAGATTAGACTTTTCTCTCCTAAACATAACAATAAATAGAATAACAAAAGTTCTGCTGGCTAAAGAAGCAATAACAATCACTCATTGCTATAGATAAGACAAAAAAGTTGTCGATTTTCTTCGTATTGATTAACATGAATATATAAGCATTGGTCGCGAGATTGATTTCTAGCCAAACCTACACGGGATGTACAACTATTAAATCGCCCCAGGAAACACCCATCATTATGACATATGCATATGGAGGGACAAGGTTACTTGCATCACCTCAATTATGATTTTATGTTGAGACATTACTTCTATTAATGGCACATGATTCAGGAGGCTTCTCTAAGAGATTACACCTATTATTCTTTCCTTGCCTTCTTGACTCAAATTCTCACTTTCTTGCCCTTGGCAATCCAAAGGATGGACCTGATTGTATAGCTGGGTTGTATTCTCAAGTAAATGTCTTTTGTAGGAGAAGATGAATGAAACAAGGATGAGAAGGGTCTTCTTCTTCTAGGTTGCCAATGTTCTAGAGGCCATACAAGAAGTTTTGGGTCTTAACTTCATCTAAGTAACGACAAGGCATCAAGTTAGTACAAATATTTCTTCTACAATTGTTAGCAACATTCTTATTATCATAGAAGACAAGGAAATGGAAAAGGCATTAGGGAAGTTTTATGTCTGGTACAAATTTAGAGTCAAGTTTAATAAAAAAATTGTTAAATCAACTCCTATCAAAATTTCCTTAATCCCATTCACATGCTCGGAGTTTAGGGGCATTTCTTGGACATCGGTCTGGTCTGTAGTATCGAGGCCCAATTGTTGGCTCTCTTCAAGGTGGTGGCATTTCAAGGATTCACTAAGAGTGTGATAGAATCATATAATGCTACCATGGATTTTATGACACTCAGCACTAAAAAAAAATCATATCCTTAGAAGGAACAATAAACATGGCGAATGCTACACAAGCCATAATGTTCTTGTACAGAAATGTTGGTCTAGTAAAATACAAAGATGGTTCTTAAAATTGTCAATCCGTAGTGTCTGGTAGTTTTACTTGTTTTAATGCTAGAATTTTTTTTGGAATATACTTGCATGGGTGACCTATGTAGAATGTGTTTTGTTTTCATAACCATCTATATCAAAGATTTCTATATAAGTTTGCCAGTCTCTTTAGAAGTTGAAAATCGCAATTCATCATAAGATATATATGTGAATTGGTTGAATGAGAATAACTTCCAATCATGCAAAGCTAGTCTTCCTTACAAACAGTCATGACTTGATTTTTGATGCAATTTCTCAAAATAAATAAAATGAGAGAGGGTCCTTAGCCCTCTCTCGATTAATAAAAAATGAAACAAAACAAAATATAAAATATTTTCACTAATTTAAAGTTTGGAGTGAGACCCTTGCGTTTACTGCCCAACAGGTTTCAATAGTTAGAATGTGACTGCTTTGTACAAAGTATGAGTTTTCATTGAACTAGGTTGTGTTACAAAATCAATCAGAAGATAATAAGCTTTTTGTGGGAGTAATTTTTTTTTAAAGTTAGAGATCTTTGTTTACCTAGTAAAGCCGATACCAAGAGAGATTAAGTTGTTGCCTAATGCACAAAGACACAGGGGTTCTAACCTCAACAAGATATGATCTTGGATCATCTGTAACAAAACAAGGTTGCTTGAACAACTGATTTTAACACATTTATGATAAACATAATGCTAGTATCCTTAAAGTTAGAGGTTTGAAAACTAAAATTTTAACCAAAATCAAAGCCCCAAAAGTACTTTCTCTATAAAAAAGGAAAAACGAAAACTTTTAATCTAACAAAAGTAAATGGAGAACAATTTAAGCACAACAATACTCCAAATATGTGTGCATCACTCTACGTCCGACATACAAAATTCAAAAGAAACTCTCCAACGAATTTTCTATCTAGACCATCTGAAATCAACAAATAAATTGGTAAGTCTCTCAGTCCCAGTCACAACATAAAAAAAGCAAAAAACAATAAATGCAAGATAGAAGAGAAGCATGCGAGAAATAATTACTGTAGAGTCAATATTTCTGCAGTCCTTTAAAGGAAAATATTGGTTGCAAGGTAAGGTTTGTTTTCAGATGTGGGTCAAGGAGTGTTTCAACTCCTTGAAAGTTGTTTTCCAGATAAAATTAAAAAAATTTATGACTTGTGTACAGAGCGAATTACCTCAAGGTTCTACATAGTTTGTCATGTTGTGAATGATGCTAATGAGAAAAAATGGACAAAGCTTGTAAGAAAATTTTATAAAATTGTATCACGACAAAACAATTTAAAATCAGGCCAACCAAAACATATATTCCTATAACAACCACTTCAATCTATTCACAACAAATGAAATTTAAAAATATTGGGGGTTCTAGAGCTACATGCTCTAGAGATAGAATAAGTTAGAAGTTAGGTTGTATGCAGTGGAGATAAGGATAAAATATATTGCAGGCAGTGGAGAAACACAAAGTGAAAGATTTAAGAATGAAAATTCTAGTGTGAGACATTACACCCTAGCAAGAACTTTCCCAAAAATAATAGAGAGGTGTAAAATAAATTAACATCTTAGATTAGGATTTTAATTTGATTTACATATTCTTCTTTCAAATTGTTTATATTTCTTGTTTTCTAACTTTAATGCTTACAATTAGAGCTGAGTTAAACTAGTACGCACAATTTTGTTTTGTAGAAATGTTGGACTAGCTCGGTATACATTGAATTCAGGAGCAATGAATATCAATTCTCCAATTCATGGTCAAACAAATTTATCACTTGAGTTTTCAAAGGAAGCATTACAAAGAAACACATATGATCATGTTGTTTTATCTTTGTTGAGCATATTTGTGGCACTGACTTTAGTTATAGGTGGAAAAGGGCACAAAACTAGATCAATTTCGCACTTGTCTCAAGTTCAAATAGGTCAATAATTGCACAAAATTTCTTCTCATCTCATTAATATAGTTTTGCTAGATGGAAATGTCAGAGATTTCACTTTTGTGATTTGTGAATGGAGTATGGGTATATCAATCTATGTTGTGAAGAATCGACTTAGGTAATGGGAAATTTCTTCAATTAATACTCAATTTAATTATTACTTTTTTTAATAAAAAAAATTAAGCCTATAATTTTTAAAATTTTTATACATATTAAAAACTCGTTATTTTAAACCATCTGATTTAGATTTTAAATGATTAATATATGTTTATATTTATTTGTTTAGATATACATTTTTGATGTTTATAATATTCAACAAATTGTAAATAAATTATTTTCAACTTTTTTGGTGAATTATAATTTTCTCCAATTTAATTTAATTTAATTTTTTTGGTGAAGGAGATATGTTAATTCATTTATACTTAGCATTAGTACTCAAGTATATTTATGTCTCTCTTTGTAATTTAAATTGATATCTCTTGACATATTTAACATAGATATTTTGAAATATAGGTATGGTAGTTACAAGTATAAAGAAAGATGTAAAATAAGTTAGCATACACGTCTTTAAAGAAAGTTATGTAAAACATATACTAAAGTTTAATTAAATTTGTATTTATTAGTCTATGTATGTATATACAAATATAGACAAAGACTAAAGTTTTCTATTAACTTTTTACTTTATGTTTACATTAATAATAATGCCTTGAAAAATAAAAACCATCTCCAATGTTTGCTAGGCGGTGGAGATAATATTTCTTCGAAAGGCAAAAACCTAAATTTCTCATTGGACTATACAAAATTTCTCTTGAGGAAAAAATAACATTTGATTTGTAAAATTTGGTGAATAATGGGTTAATGGTAGAGGAGGCAAGATAAAAATTAATGCGATTGTGGATGCATGAAATGTTAATGTTGCCTCAACTATATGATCTATTTTTGATTTTATAATTTTTCCGAGTAGATGAGCAACATGCAAGGATATGGCAAGGGCATGTGTTGCTAGGATATGCCTCTCCATTATTTCAAATTTTAGTCACTTTTTCAATTTCCATCATATTGGAATCTACACGCAACCCTTTAACAGTGGCTACGTTATATTGTAGAGTGCATGCAAGTTCAAGCGCTAGTTGAGTATTAAACTCTCCTAATTTCTAGAAATAGTCAAGTGACCCTGCATTTACTAACTCATCTCTACAATTGTGGGCATGGTTGAGCAGGGTGTGAACCAAAGGTTATTTCCTTATAGGATCTCCACCCATCTATCAATTTGCAAATTTTGGTAATAAGATAACTTCTCCTAAAAAATCCACTCTAAATTCCTTGCACTAGACGCTTCCTTACCCAACTTTGCTTTCTGGTTTAGTCAAAATCAACGCTTGTCTAAATTCTATATTTGGTGTTTGTTTCCAATTCTTTCAAAATACTCAACAATGTATAAAGTGGAGAAAATAAAATGGCGTAAATTGAGAAGCCAAAATTCAAAAAAAATATTTTGATATTAATAAGGAGTGAGGAATAATTATGCTAGAAAATTTGTGTATCTTGCTGTTTTTTCACAACCAAAAAATTATCATTCAAAATGAATCGAACAATTGGTAAAAAAGTTGGCATGCAAACTAATGATTGGCATAAATAGTTGTGACAAGGCTCACCCCCAACTTAAGGTAAGCTAAGTGTCCACATGTGCGATATGATAGGGTCAAGTACATTAATTGGGGAAGAGCATGGAGAATCTCTAGTAATAAATCATTAAAAAAAAAATTAAATAGTTATCATAATTGATGAACAATGGGAAAATGAAAAGTTGGAGTCTCATTATATTAGATATTTGTTCTAGATAGACTTACTTGAGAACACTATCTACTTTTGATATGCTTTCTTACCGTGTACTATCTTGTATGGTCATCACATGTCTCTATCCTAGATAGAACAGTTTCTATTCTAGATGAAAACAAATCTTTCAATATAAATGTACATCTCATTAAGCTAAATCCTCCATTAAATTAATACATTAAGCTATTTATTTAAATATTTCTGTTCTCTCATTATTGTCTCAGTTTGACTATACATGTGCTTGACTTATGTGACTTTCTAATATTAGTGATATATTCAAAGGTTCCAGCCAATCTCAAAAAAAATAATTTTCACTTTTAAATATGCATTGCCAAGTGTAAGTTGGTCAAAGATGAGTGCAATATTATAAATGAAAAATAAATATGGGAAAATGGAATTAAGAGGGAAAAGGTGTTTAGTATAGGCTGGTCAGCAATGGCTAATGTAGGAAATTTTAGTAGTTGAAATAATGGATTTGTTATGTAGGGCAAGAGCTTAAAAAAAATGAAAATTCAATACGGTGTTAAGGAGTAAATAACGCAAGGCTAAGAGTGAACTGAGTTGAATTTAAGGCAATGAGTCACATGGAAGTGATTGCAGATTCATTATTGATTGTCTGCAACAGTTGAATCTTTGATGAATTATTACTTGACATGATTACTAATTTGTTCCGAGAAATAATCTGGTCTAGCATTTTCTATTTTTTATAGAATAATACGCTTAGACTAAAACGATCGTGGAGAGGTCGGTCTAAAACTTTGTCTCCCCACTGAAAAAACTGCAAGGACTCTAGTTAAAATTTTCTATCCTTAGTTCAAGATACCTCTCTAGAGTCTCCCTTTTGATAAAAGAGACTTTACATCTATATTGATACACAACACTAAAGAAATGCTTCAAAGCTATATTAGATATATAGTGATTTTAAAATCATAAATTTAGAAAATAGCCCACGTTAGACATATGGTTAAATTTTAAAGTTGAGGTTGTGTTCTCCTTGTACACATGGGGAGAACATTTCTCATTCTCTCATTTTTCCTCCCCTTCATTAGAACTTGGAATCAACCCTACCTTTTCTCTCTTAGGGATATTAAGGACACCTTGCCTTTTGAGCCCCTTGATCTTAAGATCTATGATGGTTGTATCTAAGATATGTCTTGGAAAATTGAATCTAAGTCTATTATCTTGGAAATTATGGGGACTCGTCCTTTTGTGAAAGATTTTTCATTTCATTCCAAAAGAATTTGGTTAAACATCAAGACTCTAATGGTTACATACTTGATTGTGCCCTCTTTTTGGTCATCTTCCACTATTTTGTTAATTGCAAGTATGTTTTAGATAATGGTAATTGGTTTTATGGAAAATAAAGTTGTCTTATGGCTCTATATTCTTCTCTCTTTGATCTTGCTATCACGAGAATCACTAATATCTATTAGAAATCTACTTGATTGTCCCAAAAATTTTGAACTAGTGCTTGGATTGTGTTGGAAATGGAGATTTGTCAACTTAGTGTCTTGATTTATAACTTGCAATCAGATTTGTTATCAAACAACACACATATAATACAAAAAGTTATAAAGACAATTCCAATCATAATCATAATAATCATAAACACCTGTGATTTTTCTTTGAGGATTTACGCAATGACTCATCCATGCTATGAAGCCCACGAGAGATCATATAAAGTGCTTTCAGCCTATCCATCAAGTATATGTATATGTATGCATATATATGTATATGTATGTATATATGTATAGATATATGTATATATGCACACACACAGATATATGTATGTATGTATATATATGTATATGTATATATATATATATATGTATATGTATGTATATATATATATATATATGTATATGTATATATGTATGTATATATATATATATGTATGTATATATATGTATGTATATATATATGTATGTATGTATATGTATATATGTATGTATATATATATGTATATATGTATGTATATATATATATATTTAGGTATATATGTATGTATATATATATATATATATATTTAGATGTATCTATGTATGTATATATACACACACACATATATATATACATATAGACATACACATATATACATTTATATACATATGCATATACATATACATATACACAGATGTACATATATATATATATATACATATGCATATATATGTATATATACATATGTATATATGTATGTATATATACATATATACATATATACACATATACATATATATATACATATACATATACATATACATATACATATACATATACATATACATATACATATACATATACATATACATACATACATAAAGACATACATACATACCAATGGGTGTGTGTATGTATACATATACATATACATATATATACATATACATATACATATATGTATGTATATATGTATGTATGTATATGTATGTATGTATGTATGTATGTATGTATGTATGTATGCATGTATGTATGTATGTATTTATGTATCAGAATTCATTTATTATTCAAATTAAGTAATGATTTTATGTAGTTCAGTTAAGTTATTTGTAGTCTACATAGACTCTCCATTTACCACCTTTTTTTGGGAAATATTACAAGTGGTGAAATTCACTCACTATCAAAGATAGGATAAATAAATCTTTCATTTTAAACAATATTTGTAGTTTTGTCTTACCTATTTCCTTAGTTGTGGGATTCATCCTTCTCTTGGGTTGCCTCATTGCCCTACATAGTCTTCCTTTATGTATATTTTGTGAGTACATATATTTGGATTAAGTCCTTTCATACTAATATAATCCCGAGCAAAAGCATCTTTATGTTCTTGTAACAAAGAAACTAATTGCATTTACTTTTGCTGATTCAACCTAATGTTAATATTAATTAAGGTGCCTTATGGTAGTACTCAAGAATATTATATATGTGGTAGGAACTGGTGAAGTAGTTGTAAAGTTGATAAGTAGCTTTCAAATGAGGCTATATGAAGCAATGAATACAAAATATAGGAACTGCATGTCAAATATGACAACATTTTTCATATGTATTATAATCATTTTGGATCATATGGTCCAAGACTCTATCTTTATCTTGTCTTTACAAGATTGGATCTCCTGCTGTCATCATGAGTTCTTGTAGAGTATCTCCCTCATTTTCTACAAGGTTTGGCCACATGACCCGATCACTCTCTTGGCGAGGCTAGGCTAGAGGATATAAGATTGGTTTCTTAGTGACATTCCTATTTGAGATAACCATTTTCCCTGATGTGCACCCTATTAAATCATCTATTGATGCAATCATGGGTCTCCCTAGGATGAGCATACACCCCCAAGGTTAGTCGTTAGCTACAAGATGATAAATCTATAGGATACTCCCAAAAGTGTAGTGTTATGAATAGATCTTCCACAACTCCCCCAGGCTTCACAACTGAACTATCAAAAAGATGGAGAACTATGGGTGTATGCGTCAAGTATGATGAATACAAATTCTACATGGTCTCTCTAGTCATCACATTGATAGCTGCCCCTAGCTCAATGAGAGTGTTCAAAATAAGCAGTCCATTAATTGTAATATTAAAATTTTCTATTTATAAATAATTAATCTTTAATATTTAATAAGTCCATGGAATGCTGCCGAATATTCAATGTGTCCATGGAATGCCATCGAGGGCTCTATAATATGCACTAGAACTCGGTCGTTCCATGGCATGTACTCTCAATGAATTTACCTGCACCCTTCACAAGAGCCATTCTCCATATTGCTGTACACTGAGATGCTTCAAAATTCAAAAACTTAGAAAACTTCCGCTAAAAACTATGTATATAAAAACAGGCAAGTTTCCGTTTATAAACAAAACCTAAAATCTCGTAATGCAATAATTATTCGATCTTTAAAAATCTAGGTTGAGATTTCTTGCATTAACATGTGATAGTAATGCAGCCGAGAGGATGTGTGAGAGCCAAAATCTGCTTTACCCCATGTGAAATGACACCGTGAAAATCTCAGAGTACTCGCACTTATCTTCCATTCATACCATCCGCAAGCTACATTTAAATGCATATATGCAAGTTTCCTTTCTGTCCTCCTATCCGCAGCTTCAGGTTAAATGCATACCTGCGAGTACTTTTTAAGATATAATTTGTAATTTAAATGCTGTACTTTCCTTTTGTACCAATTCAAGCAATTCGGGGTATGAAGACAGTTTGATGGGAGATACAACCGACTCAACTAAAATGCCATCACAACCAATATTTGCTAATTTGTCAGCTACAAAATTGCCTTCCCTTAATGTGTGGCTGACAATGTAATATGAAAATGTGTCAATTAAATCCAAAATATGCTTCAAAACATACGATAGGTGCTAAGTCTTAGATCTTTTTGAGGTAACTGCATTGATGATAACTAATGAATCCCTTTCTAAATGTATGTTGGAGAGACCGCATTTCCTTGCTAACACCAGGCCAGCTAGTAAGGCATTTGGCTCTACCAAGTTATTGGTACTCGAAGGGATAGGAGATGCTTGGAAAGAACACATTTTGCCAAATTGATCTCAAATGCAAACTCCAATTCTCGACTTCCCTGTGTTTACACGGGAAGAGCCATCGAAGTTGATCTTAAAGAAATTAGGTGCAGGGGGTAACCATTTTATGGAAGACCTATCTCTAACATGAGCTGAAGACCAATTCAGAGGAATCCCTATTGGCATAATAATACCATTCCATGATTTTACAATTACCTTGTCCCACTGGGTGAATGACTGAACGTCCTTGGAATTAGTGAGAGAAGAATTTATAATTTCTGCAATCGAATTTTCTAACTTGACCAAAATTTTATCTAGAGAAGATGATGCTTTTCTAAAAATTATTTTATTCCCCTCCCACCAGATGGCCCAAATGATGAGAGCAGGAGCACATTTCCAAATGCCTGAGAAATTTGATGATAAAAATAAAAGAGGCCAAGAGTTAAACATATCCCAAAGTGATTCGGGAAGGGCACCATAACTTGGAGTTTATTCATGATGAAGAACCAACATTGGGAGGCAAAAGTGCAATGTAAAAATAAGTGATCAACTGATTCTTCTCCTAAGTCACAAAGCACACAATTAAAAGCTTGTGAAATTTACCCAATTTTACTAGTCTATTTGCTGTTAGGATTCTTTTGTTCAACGTTAACCATGCAAAACAACCTGCTTTTGGCAGAACAATATCATTTCAATAGAATGAGTATGTCCGACTACAAACCGTTCTGCTACAACCCTGTTGTATGGCTTTGTAACCTTCTTTAATTGAATATTGCCCTGATTTAGAAGCTGCCCAAATTAACACATCTTTCCTATTAGACATGAGAACTGTCCTATTCAATAAGATAGCTGCCAAGGAAGAAGATTGCTGAGTGGATATTGGGAGAAGAGTTGGGTCTTTCCAAATTATTTTACCTAAAAATATTTCTACAGCGGACACATAGTCACTCAATTTTGTACCCCAATGAGCTATAGCTATATTCATAATATCTTCCATGTTATCCATTTGAGCAATTGGAGGATGCCCACACCATGAGTCTATCCAAAAGTTAGCACTAAAACCACTATTGACTTCCCATGAAACATACTTAGTTACTAGATTTCTTGAATGCATCATAAAATTACAAATAGCCGACCCTTTTGGAGTATCCAAAATTGTCAAAACTCTAGATGGTTGATTGTTGTCCAAATATTTTTTGTTCTCTCATTAATTTCTCAATTTGACTATACACTTGCTTGACTTGTGTGGCTTGATAATACTAGCAATATATTCAAAGGTTCTAGCCAATTTAAAAATAAAATAAAATTTACCTTTAAATATAGAACAACAAGTGCAAGTTGGTCAATGATGAGTGCAATATTATGAATTCAAATTAGATTAGTAAAATTGGTGTTGAGAGGTAAAATTTGTTGAGTATAGGGTGTTCTTCAATAATGGCCAATGGACAAAATTTTAGTCATTCGAATAATGGATTTGTTATGTTGGGAAAGACCTCAAAACAATCACTCTCTAGTTCTAAGCTTCTGCCCTTAGCTCAAGATACCTCTCCGGTCCCCCTTTTGATGAAATATCCTTTTCACCTAAATGGTACACTAAACTAAAAATGTTCTTCCAAGCCTTATAAGATCTATAGTAGTTTTCAAAAGTCCCAAATTTAAAAAATATGCCATGTCAGACATATGGCTAAATTGTTAAGTTGAGGTTGTGTGTCCTTCGTGTATGTGTGGGGAGAACATCTCTCATTCTCTCAAATTTCATCTCCTTCATTAGAACTAGGATTCAACCCTAATTTTCTCTCTTAGGGATGTTGATGACACATTTCCTTTTGAGCCTCTTGATGATAGTTCTGATACTTAATATAAGTACAGATCCAATAACCAACAAGATGAGAGGGGGGCGGGGGGGGTGAATCATACAAACTTAAACATCCATAAAAACATCAGATTCAACCTCAGTAACATATACTTCAGTAATAAAACCCAAAACTATCAAACATACAAACTCAAAAGCATATAAACATCATAAACCTCATAACACCAGATTTAACGTGGAAACCCAAATAGGGAAAAACCATTGTGGGATTTCGGACCCACTAAGAAATATACTCTTCTAGAGTATGCTCGGTTAAAAGCAAATCCTGTTAAAGATTACAAACACATTGCTAGATGTGACCCGGTTAAGGGATTTCCCTCAGATCTGTTAGGATCTTCACCTTGTTAGAAGTGACCTTGTTAAAGGATTTCAAATGCTCAATCTGAATGTCACATTGCTAGAGGGTTTTACAAATAAGACTGTTAAGTCCACTCGGTTAAGAGATTTTCTGTCACTTTCACAAAACAAGAGTAATAAAAATCTATCTGCAACTTCACATCTAAAATGCTAAAGAAGATTCTTATTTGTTCAATACAATCTAGACATAGAACTAATCTTGTACATCTGCTGGGCTTCTATACTCTGTTATTCAAACAGGTCTTCAAGCTTCTATGCTCGGTAATCACTATGTAGCAACCCATTGCATACACTTGCCCGCATACATTGTTTATCAACAGTTTCCTATTTATAAACAATTAGGTAACCGCATAATCTCCTTGATCACATTTCCCATGATCAATCATAGCCATCATATCTTCAATCTTGTCCAGGTTCAATGGATCTTTCGATCTGAAATTGTTTTACCCCGCCTTGGAACTTGCATATTAGTCTTGGAACTTGTGCCAGGGTATTGCGGTTCAATCTGAGCTGTAGATCTTCATGCTGACTTTCAATTGCCTTAGATTCATTAACAAAATTAATGCATGGCATACCAATCATTTAATCAGTTCCAGCTCATCAGCTTCCTTCATTAAATACCACATGTAGACATTTAATGCATTCTGTTATAGCACGGTTACAACTCGGTAACAACTCGGTGAATATTAAACTTCACTCGGTAGACATTCTGCCTTCATTAACTGATACCGATAACCTTAGGGTTTACCGACTAGGTTCCTTAGGGTTTACCGACTAGGTTCTTTGCTTGATAACATAGTATAGTATTAACCTTTACAATTTAAAACATATGTATGATGTTAAAACAATCTAAAACATCATGATCTCATCATTGTCTAACTCAGTACTAGTTGCCCATTGAATACCTTATTCATCCCCTTATTCATCATATTCTTTCTGTGTCTTTTACCGACATCTATAAACTCTTCAAATCATACTTCTCAAGATATGGCAACATCATACTGAATTAGAAAATCAATTTCTTGACATCAATGACAAAATAATAATATCAAGATAGTAAAATATCTTTAATCAGTTATATCCATAATCATCAACAATGCCAAATAGTAAAGAACTAAAAAAAAATTACTTTCTGTAAGAAGTTATTTCCTGCCGTTGTGTATCAACTGAGTCTCCGTCAGAGCATTTTGTCTACAATTCCTGTTCCCTATAATATTTTCTGTTTGATTCCTGTACACCTTTAGAAAAACATCCTAAAGGGTGTAAATCAACATCAACTCCCAAAAGATATTCGATAGAGTCATCGGATTGATGCTTTCACCAAACTCGGTCAGTGAATAGAAGATAGGGGTAGGACCCCTAACTTACTTCTGAGATATTCAAAAGTGTCCCTTGGTAGTGGCTTGGTGAAGATATCTACTATTTGTTCCTTTGTGCTAACATACTCCAACACCACTTTCTTCTCTTGAGCTTCTTCTCCAAGATAATGATATTTGATAGAGATGTGCTTTGTCTTAGAGTGCATAGCAAGATTTTTTGAAATATTAATGGCACTAGTATTGTCAAAAAGCATAGTTACAGGCTTGGTAACTTTCTCATTTATACCTTCCAACAGTTGTTTGATCCATGCAATGTTGGTATAATTCAGTGCTGCAGCAACATATTCAGCTTCTTCTGTTGATTGTGAAACACATCCTTGTTTCTTGCTAAGCCAACTCACTAGTCTTTCTCCTAAAAAGAAAGCTCCTCCACTTGTGCTTTCTGTCATCAATGTTGCCTGCCCAATCATCATCAGTATAAACTTTTAAATCAAAATCATTTCCTTTCTGATATACTAAGCCATAATCCTCAGCGCCTTTCAAGTATCTAAAAATTCTTTTGATTGCTGTCATGTGTGTTTCCTTGGGATCTGCAGAGAATCTTGCAACTATACCTACTACATGTGCTATGTCTGGTCTGCTGTGAACAACATATTGTAGCTTTCCAATCATGGATTGGTAAAGTGTCTCATCAACAGATGCAGATTCATCATTCTTTGATAATTTACAGTTGGTAGTCATAGGAGTACTTACTGGTTTTGAATCCTCCATTCCAAATTTCTTCAAGATTTCCTTTATGTACTTGGATTGAGTAATGAAAAGCTCATTTTTCATTTGCAGTATCTGTAAACCTATAAAATACTTTATCTCACTGATTAATGACATCTCAAATTCTTTGCTCATTTCATCTCCAAAGTTCTTGCATAAAGAGTCATTTCCACAAAAAATAATATCATCAGCAAATATTGCTGAGATCAGTATTCCATTTTCATCATTCTTCATGTATATATTGATGTTCTCACTTGTCCTTATAAAACCAATCTTACTCAAATAAGAGTGCAATCTTTCATACCATGCTCTAGGTGCTTGTTTCAAACCATATAAAGCTTTGTTCAATTTACATACCTGATCTTTATTATTGTCTTCAACAAATCCTTCAGGTTGTTCAATAAAAACTTCTTCTTCTAATATTCCATTCAGAAATGTAGATTTGACATCCATTTGATATACCTTGAAGTTCTTGAAAGCAGCATAGGCCAACAATGTTCTTACTCCTTCAAGTCTAGCAAAAGGTGCAAAAGTTTCACCATAATCAATTCCTTCTTCTTGAGCATAAGCTTTGCAATCTAGTCTTGCTTTGTTTTGAATGACCTCTCCTTTTTTATTTAGCTTGTTTATGAAAATCCACTTTGTATTGATTACATTTTTGTCCTTCGGTCTTGGGATTAGTGTCCATGTGTCATTCTACTTGATTTGATCAATCTCTTCTGTCATAGCATTTATCCAATCTTCACTGTTAAATGCCTCTTTCACTATTCTCGGTTCAAATTCAGATATCAAACATGTGTTCTGTCTCAGTTTGTTCCTTGTCATCACTGGATCATCCTTATCTCCTATAATCTGGCTTCGTGCATGATGTCTTCTGACATACTTGGCTAATACAGGGTCGGTAGGCTCTGTATGATCTTCTTCATCACTCTGTTACTGGATATTCTCTTGATTTTCTTCAACAGTCTTCTCGGTAGGACTTCTCGGTTGAACATAGACAAATTCATCATAGTATTCTGGTTCCTTGGAATCATTTCTTTCTGCAAATTCATCAATTTTCACATTTGCACTTTCTACTATTTTGTTAGATGATTTGATCAGACATTTAAATGCTTTGCTTCTAGAAGAATAACCCAGAAATGTTCCTTCTTCACTTTTCTGATCAAACTTGCCATTTCTATCATCTTTATGAACATAGAATCTACTTCCAAAGATTTTAAAATAACTAACATTAGGTTTCTTATCATACCAGATTTCATATGGTGTCTTCAAAGTACCTTTCTTCAATTGAACTCGGTTCAAGGTGTAAATTGCAGTGCTTATTGCTTCTCTCCAAAATGTTTGTGGCACCTTCTTTTCAATCATCAGTGTTCTAGCACAATCCACAATAGATCTGTTTCTTCTCTCAGCTATTCCAATCTGCTGTGGAGTTCTCGGTGCAGAGACATGTCTTTTAATACCATGATCATTGCAGAATAAGTTGAACTCATCAGATGTGAACTCTCATCCTCTATCTGATCTAAGACATTTCAGTTGTCTTCCTGTTTCATTTTCAACTCTTGCCTTGTACCATTTAAACATTTGAAAAGCTTCTGATTTTTCTTTTAAAAACATTACTGACATCATCCTTGAATAGTCATCCACAAATAATATGAAATATTTATCACCATAATAACTTTGAACTTTCATAGGACCACAAAGATCAGTGTGCACAAGATCCAAAATTACCTTAGAAGTGTAAGACTTACTTGTAAAGCATGATCTTGTCATCTTACCCATCTGGCATCCTCCGCACATAGCATTCTCAGGTTTTTCAAGACTCGGTAGACCTCTTACTCGGTGCTTCTTACTTATTTTGATCAGATTATCAAAATTTACATGACAAAACCTTTTATGCCATAACCAGGTATCATCAATCTTTGCATACAAACACTTATTATAAGTTGAGTCAAGGTGAAATGTGTTACCTTTCGTTTGTGTCCTGGTAGTAGCTAACTTTCCATTCTTGTCATGAACTTTGACAATTCCCTTCTGAAATTCTATTCGGTAACCCGTGTTGTTTAGCTGTGCTACACTCAACAAATTGTATTTCAAACCTTCAACCCAATAAACATCATTGCATCTTGCATTATCAAGAAGTGTTATAGATCCTGTACCTCTTACCGGACATGGTGCATCATTACCAAATCTAACATAGCCTCCATCATAATCTTCTAATGTAACAAACTTGTGTTTATCTTCTGTCATATGATGTGAGCATCCACTATCTATAATCCAAGAATCATTAGTGTTTATGTGAGATATTAGGGCTTTTTCTTCATACCTTTCTTCATTTGATCCATCTTTGATAGCCACACAAACTACTTCCTCTGTATCAGTTTCATCTGATTTATATTCATTGGATTCCTCATCAGCAATTAAGCATGTCTTTCTATCTCTTCTTCTGAAGTCTCGGTGTCCTCTGTAGTGATTATCTTTCTATCTGTCATCTCGGTAATCTCTCTTTTCAGTAGATTCTTTGTCAGGATAGTTAGAAGCCATATGTCCTATCTTATCACAATCGAAACATTTCAAAGGTAGTTTTCCTTTATACTTACCTTTGCCTCTCGATAACCTTTTGGCTAATAGTGCTTCAAACTCTTCTTGCATTCTGATTTCTTCATGCAGTTTTTGTAAATTTCCTGCATGTTTTTTCGAAATCTTTCTCTTGCTCCACTATGATCTCTTTCAGAGTACTTATACTTTCTTTCATTGTAATCGTTAGATTTATCAAGATGAAAACAACTAAATGCAGATTCAACTTTATTTACCGAAGATCCACTGTTATTAAAGTTACTTAACTCAAATGCATGTAGCTTACCAATAGTAGCATCTAAAGAACTAGCATATTAGGTACAAACCTCAATTCATTGATTGCAAAGACTCGGATTGCATAAGCTGGTAGAAGGGTTCTTAACAACTTACTTGTTATAGCCTTTTCTTTAATAGTTCGACCTGCTCCTTTGATTTGATTGACTATCTCCTTTAGTCTTGTACTGTACCGAGTTATGTTCTCACCTTCATTCATCCTCATAGATTCAAGTTGTCCTCTTAGACTATCTACTTTTTCTCTTTGAACATGTTCATCTCCTCCATATACTGATATGAGCTTATCCCACATTTCCTTTGCATCATTGCAGCCTTCTAGATCATTAAACTATGAATCGGTCAATACAAATGTTATTTCAATCATTGCTTGAATATGTTCTTGCTTTGCCTTTATCTCTTCCATAGTCAATGGATAGGTGCTCGGTGAAACAAAATCATTATCCAGATAGTATACATCATATTCTCCAACTCCTAATAGATGTAGCTTCATTCTTTTCTGCCATGTAGAGAAACTTGACTTGTTCAGCTTCGGTGCATCTCTCTTATACATCTTTGGATCTTTAACTCAAGTGCCTTTAAATGTTTCTTCCGGAGTCCAAAGCTCTGATACCAATTGATAGTTCTGATACTTAATATAAGTACAGATCCAATAACCAACAAGATAAGAGGGCGGGGTGGGGTGAATCATACAAACTTAAACATCCATAAAAACATCAGATTCAACCTCGGTAACATATAATTCAGTAATAAAACCCAAAACTGTCAAACATGCAAACTCAAAAGCATATAAACATCATAAACCTCATAACACCAAATTTAACGCGGAAACCCAAATAGGGAAAAGCCACTGTGGGATTTTGGACCCACTAAGAAATATACTCTTCTAAAGTATGCTCGGTTAAAAGCAAATCCTATTAAAGATTACAAACACATTGCTAGATGTGACCCGGTTAAGGGATTTCCCTCAGATCTGTCAGGATCTTCACCTTGTTAGAAGTGACCTTGTTAAAGGATTTCAAACACTCAATCTGAATGTCACATTGCTAGAGGGTTTTACAAATAAGACTGTTAAATCCACTCGGTTAAGAGATTTTGTGTCACTTTCAAAAAACAACAGTAATAAAAATCTATTTGCAACTTCACATCTAAAATGCTAAAGCAGATTCTTATTTGTTCAATACAATCTAGACATAGAACTAATCTTGTCCATCTGCTGGGCTTCTATACTCTGTTATTCAAACAGGTCTTCAAGCTTCTGTGTTCGGTAATCACTATGTAGCAACCCTGTGCATACACTTGTCCGCATACATTGTTTATCAATAGTTTCCTATTAATAAATAATTAGGTAACCGCATAATCTCCTTGATCACATTTCCCATGATCAATCATAGCCATCAGATCTTCAATCTTGTCCAGGTTCAATGCATCTTTCGATCTGAAAATGTTTTACGCTGCTTTGGAACTTGCATATTAGTCTTGGAACTTGTGATAGGGTATTGTGGTTCAATCTGAGTTGTAGATCTTCATGCCGACTTTCCATTGCCTTAGATTCATTAACAAACTTCATGCACGACATACCAATCATTTAATTAGTTCCAGCTCATCAGCTTCCTTCATTAAATACTGCATGTAAACATTTAATGCATTCTGTTATAGCTCGGCTACAACACGGTAACAACTCGGTGAATACTAAACTTCACTCGGTAGACATTCTGCATTCATTAACCGATACCGATAACCTTAGGGTTTACCAACTAGGTTCCTTAGGGTTTACCGACTAGGTTCTTTGCTTGATAACATAGTATAGTATTAACCTTTACAATTTACAACATATGTATGATGTTAAAACAATCTAAAACATCATGATCTCATCATTGTCTAACTCGGTACTAGTTGCCCATTGAATACCTTATTCATCCCCTTATTCATCATATTCTTTCTGTGTCTTTTACCGACATCTATAAATTCTTCAAATCATACTTCTCAAGATATGGCAACATCATATTGAATTAGAAAATCAATTTCTTGACATCAATGACAAAATAATAATATCAAGATAGTAAAATATCTTTAATCAGTTATATCCATAATCATCAACAACCTTTTCAATATCCTTATGAAATGCCAACAATCTTTCATTGTCTTTTATAATGCAATATTGCCAACACTTGATCTTTAGCTCTATGCAGATCTATGATGATTTTATATAGGATATTTCATGGAAACTGAACTCTAGGTATACCGTCTTGAAAATTATGGGGAAGCATCCCTGTGTGGAAGATTGTGCCCTATTTTAGGTCTTCTTTCACGATTTTTTTAATTGAAAGTATGTTTTGGATAATAGTCATTCGTTATATGAAAAATAAAGTTTACTTATGGTTCTATGTTGTCCCTTGTTTGATCTTGGTATTGTGAGAATCACCAATATCTCAATTTGGTTACAGTGTCAAAATCTTCTTTTAATTATGATGAACTCTTTGCTCATTGAAGCCCTTCTCAATAGAGTCAATAAAATGCACGATGGTTAACTTCTTTGATCCTTTATCATACTTGGTTATAATTAACTTTTCATATGATTCACGGTTACAATATATAAACAATAAGGGCCTTTTAGAGAATTGTTTTATATTTAACTAAATGGGGTACAAAACTATGGGTTGCAATATAAAATATATTTCAAATCTTTGTTTTGCTAAACTCCAAAAAGGGGTTTACAAAATGACATTTCTAATCTCAACTTTTTTTGACGAAATCAAAGGATTTGTTTAATAATTTTTGCAAACTTCCTTTATCACTATGGTTGTTGGGTTTGTTTCTATGAATAAATTGCTTTGTCTTGTGTGGTGGACTTTTTTTCTCTAGTGGTTTTCCAAGGAAATCATCAAACCTCTAAAATTATTGAAATTTCTCATCAGGACGATTTCCATCTTTCTAAAGATGAGGATATCCTCCATGTTTGATATCAACAAGATATTTTTAGTCTTAATGATTCCTTGGTTCATTAAGATGAATTTATTTTCTCAAACATCACCAATATAACCTAGACTAAGAGTAATATTTTTATAAAACATTAGTAAAATCGATAATTGACCAAGTATGAAATCCGAGGTTAAAAAATATAAAATGGAAGCCCAAGGCTCTATTGGAAAGGCCTCTCAATGGATCTCTTGATGCACTCCTTACCAAGAGAAAATGAAAGGGAAAAAGTGAAGTCTTTTAGGCCTTTGACATCTGTGAAAAGTTACTTTTTCTTGACTTTTTTGGAGGGATGACTTGTTAACATGTTACCTGTAGTGAGCTTCATCTTTGTGGACTTCCTTTCTCTTCTTCTTTTCTCTGCATTTTTCAAATACCCATCATCTCTATTTGGTATGCCATTTTATATGTGAGTGGACCCTCCTTTTACAAATTGTCCATAAAAAAATTACCTATAAATATAAAATTATAAAAAATTATTTAAAAAAATCAAAATCAGTATATTACTAAATGCATGAATGGAAATTCGGAGGGCAAGAAAATATAAAATGAAAATACGAAATATTTTTTTTAAAAGAAAAAGAAAATAACGTGGCATTCAAAAGCTACATAACTAGTTACACATCATCATGAATGGTTTCTTGTCTCTTTAAAAATTCATTGATTGCTATAATGTGAATGATGCATTATGTTTTTATCACTTCTTTCAAAGGTATGTGGGCCCAAGATAAATGTGTAAGATACATTATTGTTGTGAGGATTTTTGTGACATTGAGTTATTATCACTTGTATTTAAAAGTACAAGTGCAAGGAATGAATTAATTTGAAGCAAATATGTTGTAATTTATATAGGTATTGCATCATTGAGAACCTATGTATTTGTGATAAATAGTGTGAGAGACAATGTAAAATCCAACATGTAAATTTGACAGATGTATAATAATGTAGTTTAAGGAAATGTTTATATGTCCACAAGTTATCACCGCCCCTACTATAATTATATAACACCTCTCACCATAATACAAATTTCATATTAATACTTGTAAATATATTAAAAAGGAAACTAGTATAGATATCCTGAATACATCTATTTAGAAAATGCGTAGAGATATCAGTTTAAAATTATTTTATTTGATATTTTTATAATTAATTGGTGACCATTGCAATTGTTGATCCATATGATTTAAAGAGAGATTTGTATGTATACAGATTTTCACCATCCCCATTAAAATTCTATAATACCTCTCAACATAATAAAAAACTAATATAATCACTTTTTATTATATTAAAAAGTAAACTATAAATATTCAATTCTAATTCTAACAAACAAGATTTGAGCTATACACTTGATTTATTTTAATTAGCTCAAAAAGTATAGAATACATTTTTACCTAAAGATTTTGTTTCTAACATAAATAGATTTATATATTTTTTACTTTAGAGCCTTGTTCACCATTAAAGCTACTAACTTGGAAATAATAATTAATCATGGGGACCTTTTCTCATATAGCCTCCCATAATTGTAACTACTCTAGTCTTATCATTTCCAATGATCGATGGGAAGATTTCTCGTAATTCTTTGATGTCTAAGGAAATCAAAACTGCCTGTTAGTTTTGCGTGTCATTCTATACAATTTTGCAAGAACACCCACGAGAGGAGAATTTATGTACGTTGTAGGTTCAAGCATGCTAGATTTGGTCCTGAGGTCTACAAAACGGTCATATTTATCTGGTCCCCCCACTATTGCCCCAATTAATGTGTTTGGATTGGAAGAATCTTTGTGAAACCAGTTCATGAAACCTTCAATGCATTTGATCTTCGTTGGTTGTTGATGAATGGAAACTACAGATGCTCCTCTGTGATGTGGTTGCCTTGGGTATTTGGAACCGTATCCTACCATATATGAAATGCCGAGAGGATTCCTTCCCAATAAATAATCAATCTGCAAAGGATATGATTGAGATTCGTTATATTGTATGCTCCAAAATACAAATACAAATACAAATACATGTAGTGTGCTTACTTGTAGCTTTGCGAAGCCCATAACGTCGCTGGGTTTAAAGAGAGTGTTGCCGCATGACAATGTTTGCTTCTTAGCTGATAGTAAATCACTGTATCTTGCCAGCAAAAAAGCAGCACTGGTAACATACTGAGTGTTGGCGCCATCTCTAACATACAGCAAACCTCCTGTGACAAAAGGATTGAATTATAGATATCACTAAGAGAATTTTGAGGGCTATGATTAGAAAAGGAGGAGTAACAAATGATTTACATGGCTGTGACTAGAAAAGGAATCATTGTTCGTGGTATTGGTGAAGAAATAGAGAGCTCACCTGGGGTGGTTTTAACAGAACGAATGGGACTGCCAGGAAGAAGTGAACACACAAAGCGTTCTGCATGACTTCTATAGGCTGAGAATTGAGCTTCCCCTTGGAAATATAACTGGTTGGTGAAGTGCATAAGTTAGCTTTAAGCTAGAAGTATGTTTATATTACATTTTATTTGAAAAATTGCACCAATCAGTCTACGCTTACGTCTGTTAGAAGCACTTGAATTCCAGCATATTTGAGGTCCCAGTTGAATTCATTAACATATGCCTTTAGATCGTCGTGCTGGATAATATAGTTGGAATAATATGGGGATTTCGTAGCTCTGTATAGCCAAGATGCAGCCCAGAGAAGCTCGTCCTGAGATCATATTTACAAGTGCATATGTTAAAAGAAAACCAAATTCTGCTCACAAGAGCATATGCTAAATGAAAACCAAATTCTGCTTACATTGTAGCCTGAAACAGAGCAATAAAATGGACACTCTCCTCCGTAGGTGCCCTTGAATCGATCGGCAAAACTGAAGAGCTGAAGGGAAACATAAATGGGCGGTTAGAAAGAAGATGGATGCATAAGATTTTTCTCAAAATGGATGGATGAAACTTGTTGATTTTGCTGTGTTGGTTAACAGTTAGGTTTTCTATTTTACTTGAGCACCCAAACATACCGATTGAGAACGTTGGAGGAGAAGGTGTGAGTAACGAGGGTTTGTGAATCTGAAAACAATGGAGGAGGCAGCCAAGGCTGCGGCCGTTTCTGCTGCAATTTCTGATCCAGGGGTGTCTTTATCGATCTTGTAAAGAGATCGAGGAGTGTCCATATCTTCTGGACGCTCCCAACAATTATGGTCTGCCTGGGGATCACCCACCTATTTTATGCATCAAGATCAACCTCTTTAGTTTTTCATAATCTTGAAGAATGAATGCTGAATATTTTAGCTTAGATTTCTTTACCTGAACCCATAATTGATCTGGAGTTGCACCAGCCTTGAGAAAGTAGTCAGTTCCCCATCTAATAGCGTCCCTTGCATTCTGAATCTCTCCTGCAGCTTTCAACTCTTTCCCATAATCCAGTGTGCCCCAAGCGAGTGTGGTGATAGTGAATGCCATGGGAAGCCCATATTTCACATTATCGCCTGCATCGTAGTAACCCCCAACTAAATCAACCTGCAGGTGAGTTGCACACAACATTTTGTATGGAGTCAATGAAGAAGGATAGTATGATCCACTTCTACTTTTATCTCTAATCAAATTGAATAAGGATCTATCTCTTCTTCTACTTACGTTTTGCAAGTGCCCATCTGTGAGGCCAGAATCTCCTCTCCACTTTACTCGCTGAGATTGTGGGAGTTTACCAGATCGTTGGGCCTCCAGGAAGAGAATAGACTTCGACAGGGCTGCTCTGTAATCGAATTCTCCACGAACCACCTGCCCTCCACAACAAAACAGCAACAAGACCACTGACAAAAGCGCTTCCATTGCCTTGGCCATATGGACTCGCTGCTTTCTTTGATATGCAATTTAGAATTGTGCGCTAAATTTATATTCTCTCGGATGAGACTGCACCTTTTACTCATGAGATAAAGCTAGCAATGGAACAGGGCAACACGATACCTTTATTTATTTATCACGAGAACTGTGTATGAGTTTCTGTTGCTGAGTCATGCATGGGAACTGCAAGATTTAGAGCATGGAACACCACAAAAATAAACAATTAGTATGAGAAAGCAGGTATTTGCCTTATATCATTTGTCTTTCATTCGATTGTTGTTCACAAGAATTATACGCTTCACAAGAATTATACACGTTTTACCTTTTGATTTGTTGACAAGATTATAAGTTTTACCTTTTGTTTTGAATTGCATTATTTTCCGTAAGCTACCATTAGTATCCTTGATGTTGATTCCCTGAGCGAAATAGGTAGTAATTATCTGCGTTGGTTGATGAATAGTAAGGGAGAATGAGATTATAATTACAGGCTTAAGGCAGGTAAATGTTTGATGTTTGTAGTTTGATTAATTTAAGATATGATACTATTATTCAAATTCTGGTCGTAAGATTAATACTTAAATATAATATGCATGTGTAATAAATACTTCTTGTATTATATATTTGTTTCAAGTATTGGATAAAATTTTTGGTTTCAATATGTTATAATATAAACACATCATGCACAGGAAATAAACGTATGTTTTATAAAAGATGAAAGTTGCATTTGACAAAATGCATTGTCACCGGATTAAAATGTCTTTCAACCTAAAAGCAATGATTCCACCTAATATACCACAATTAATAAGATTACAAATATGTTTGGCTTTCACTCCGACGACAAAATCTATCCCAATGACCTTCGTAGAATTGCCATAAACCAAAACTAAATTAATATACAAATTTTGAAGATTGAGCTGGAAAAACATCACGCCTAGACAAAATTACATTTACCAAAAATCCCACCATCCTACATAAAATAAAATAACAAATTATAGTCTTAGAGGGAATTATTTCCACAAACGACACACAATCTCACTGTGAAAAACCCTGCATATAGATCGGAGATTAGACTTTTCTCTCCTAAACATAACAATAAATAGAATAACAAAAGTTCTGCTGGCTAAAGAAGCAATAACAATCACTCATTGCTATAGATAAGACAAAAAAGTTGTCGATTTTCTTCGTATTGATTAACATGAATATATAAGCATTGGTCGCGAGATTGATTTCTAGCCAAACCTACACGGGATGTACAACTATTAAATCGCCCCAGGAAACACCCATCATTATGACATATGCATATGGAGGGACAAGGTTACTTGCATCACCTCAATTATGATTTTATGTTGAGACATTACTTCTATTAATGGCACATGATTCAGGAGGCTTCTCTAAGAGATTACACCTATTATTCTTTCCTTGCCTTCTTGACTCAAATTCTCACTTTCTTGCCCTTGGCAATCCAAAGGATGGACCTGATTGTATAGCTGGGTTGTATTCTCAAGTAAATGTCTTTTGTAGGAGAAGATGAATGAAACAAGGATGAGAAGGGTCTTCTTCTTCTAGGTTGCCAATGTTCTAGAGGCCATACAAGAAGTTTTGGGTCTTAACTTCATCTAAGTAACGACAAGGCATCAAGTTAGTACAAATATTTCTTCTACAATTGTTAGCAACATTCTTATTATCATAGAAGACAAGGAAATGGCAAAGGCATTAGGGAAGTTTTATGTCTGGTACAAATTTAGAGTCAAGTTTAATAAAAAAATTGTTAAATCAACTCCTATCAAAATTTCCTTAATCCCATTCACATGCTCGGAGTTTAGGGGCATTTCTTGGACATCGGTCTGGTCTGTAGTATCGAGGCCCAATTGTTGGCTCTCTTCAAGGTGGTGGCATTTCAAGGATTCACTAAGAGTGTGATAGAATCATATAATGCTACCATGGATTTTATGACACTCAGCACTAAAAAAAAATCATATCCGTAGAAGGAACAATAAACATGGCGAATGCTACACAAGCCATAATGTTCTTGTACAGAAATGTTGGTCTAGTAAAATACAAAGATGGTTCTTAAAATTGTCAATCCCTAGTGTCTGGTAGTTTTACTTGTTTAAATGCTAGAATTTTTTTTGGAATATACTTGCATGGGTGACCTATGTAGAATGTGTTTTGTTTTCATAACCATCTATATCAAAGATTTCTATATAAGTTTGCCAGTCTCTTTAGAAGTTGAAAATCGCAATTCATCATAAGATATATATGTGAATTGGTTGAATGAGAATAACTTCCAATCATGTAAAGCTAGTCTTCCTTACAAACAGTCATGACTTGATTTTTGATGCAATTTCTCAAAATAAATAAAATGAGAGAGGGTCCTTAGCCCTCTCTCGATTAATAAAAAATGAAACAAAATAAAATATAAAATATTTTCACTAATTTAAAGTTTGGAGTGAGACCCTTGCGTTTACTGCCCAACAGGTTTCAATAGTTAGAATGTGACTGCTTTGTACAAAGTATGAGTTTTCATTGAACTAGGTTGTGTTACAAAATCAATCAGAAGATAATAAGCTTTTTGTGGGAGTAATTTTTTTTTAAAGTTAGAGATCTTTGTTTACCTAGTAAAGCCGATACCAAGAGAGATTAAGTTGTTGCCTAATGCACAAAGACACAGGGGTTCCAACCTCAACAAGATATGATCTTGGATCATCTGTAACAAAACAAGGTTGCTTGAACAACTGATTTTAACACATTTATGATAAACATAATGCTAGTATCCTTAAAGTTAGAGGTTTGAAAACTAAAATTTTAACCAAAATCAAAGCCCCAAAAGTACTTTCTCTATAAAAAAGGAAAAACGAAAACTTTTAATCTAACAAAAGTAAATGGAGAACAATTTAAGCACAACAATACTCCAAATATGTGTGCATCACTCTACGTCCGACATACAAAATTCAAAAGAAACTCTCCAACGAATTTTCTATCTAGACCATCTGAAATCACAAATAAATTGGTAAGTCTCTCAGTCCCAGTCACAGCATAAAAAAAGCAAAAAACAATAAATGCAAGATAGAAGAGAAGCATGCGAGAAATAATTACTGTAGAGTCAATATTTCTGCAGTCCTTTAAAGGAAAATATTGGTTGCAAGGTAAGGTTTGTTTTCAGATGTGGGTCAAGGAGTGTTTCAACTCCTTGAAAGTTGTTTTCCAGATAAAATTAAAAAAATTTATGACTTGTGTACAGAGCGAATTACCTCAAGGTTCTACATAGTTTGTCATGTTGTGAATGATGCTAATGAGAAAAAATGGACAAAGCTTGTAAGAAAATTTTATAAAATTGTATCACGACAAAACAATTTAAAATCAGGCCAACCAAAACATATATTCCTATAACAACCACTTCAATCTATTCACAACAAATGAAATTTAAAAATATTGGGGGTTCTAGAGCTACATGCTCTAGATATAGAATAAGTTAGAAGTTAGGTTGTATGCAGTGGAGATAAGGATAAAATATATTGCAGGCAGTGGAGAAACACAAAGTGAAAGATTTAAGAATGAAAATTCTAGTGTGAGACATTACACCCTAGCAAGAACTTTCCCAAAAATAATAGAGAGCTGTAAAATAAATTAACATCTTAGATTAGGATTTTAATTTGATTTACATATTCTTCTTTCAAATTGTTTATATTTCTTGTTTTCTAACTTTAATGCTTACAATTAGAGCTGAGTTAAACTCGTATGCACAATTTTGTTTTGTAGAAATGTTGGACTAGCTCGGTATACATTGAATTCAGGAGCAATGAATATGAATTCTCCAATTCATGGTCAAACAAATTTATCACTTGAGTTTTCAAAGGAAGCATTACAAAGAAACACATATGATCATGTTGTTTTATCTTTGTTGAGCATATTTGTGGCACTGACTTTAGTTATAGGTGGAAAAGGGCACAAAACTAGATCAATTTCGCACTTGTCTCAAGTTCAAATAGGTCAATAATTGCACGAAATTTCTTCTCATCTCATTAATATAGTTTTGCTAGATGGAAATGTCAGAGATTTCACTTTTGTGATTTGTGAATGGAGTATGGGTATATCAATCTATGTTGTGAAGAATCGACTTAGGTAATGGGAAATTTCTTCAATTAATACTCAATTTAATTATTACTTTTTTTAATAAAAAAAATTAAGCCTATAATTTTTAAAATTTTTATACATATTAAAAACTCGTTATTTTAAACCATCTGATTTAGATTTTAAATGATTAATATATGTTTATATTTATTTGTTTAGATATACATTTTTGATGTTTATAATATTCAACAAATTGTAAATAAATTATTTTCAACTTTTTTGGTGAATTATAATTTTCTCCAATTTAATTTAATTTAATTTTTTTGGTGAAGGAGATATGTTAATTCATTTATACTTAGCATTAGTACTCAAGTATATTTATGTCTCTCTTTGTAATTTAAATTGATATCTCTTGACATATTTAACATAGATATTTTTAAATATAGGTATGGTAGTTACAAGTATAAAGGGAGATGTAAAATAAGTTAGCATACACGTCTTTAAAGAAAGTTATGTAAAACATATACTAAAGTTTAATTAAATTTGTATTTATTAGTCTATGTATGTATATACAAATATAGACAAAGACTAAAGTTTTCTGTCAACTTTTTACTTTATGTTTACATTAATAATAATGCCTTGAAAAATAAAAACCATCTCCAATGTTTGCTAGGCGGTGGAGATAATATTTCTTCGAAAGGCCAAAACCTAAATTTCTCATTGGACCATACAAAATTTCTCTTGAGGAAAGAATAACATTTGATTTGTAAAATTTGGTGAATAATGGGTTAATGGTAGAGGAGGCAAGATAAAAATTAATGCGATTGTGGATGCATGAAAAGTTAATGTTGCCTCAACTATATGATCTATTTTTGATTTTATAATTTTTCCGAGTAGATGAGCAACATGCAAGGATATGGCAAGGGTATGTGTTGCTAGGATATGCCTCTCCATTATTTCAAATTTTAGTCACTTTTTCAATTTCCATCATATTGGAATCTACACGCAACCCTTTAACAGTGGCTACGTTATATTGTAGAGTGCATGCAAGTTCAAGCGCTAGTTGAGTATTAAACTCTCCTAATTTCTAGAAATAGTCAAGTGACCCTGCATTTACTAACTCATCTCTACAATTGTGGGCATGGTTGAGCAGGGTGTGAACCAAAGGTTATTTCCTTATAGGATCTCCACCCATCTA
>NW_026729048.1:107500-185000 GCF_030272615.1 Cryptomeria japonica | reverse complement strand
AGGAGATGCTTGGAAAGCACACATTTTGCCAAATTGATCTCGAATGCAAACTCCAATTCCCGACTTCCCTGTGTTTTCACGGGAAGAGCCATCGAAGTTGATCTTAAAGAAATTAGGTGCAGGGGGTAACCATTTTACGGAAGACCTATCTCTAACATGAGCTGAAGACCAATTCAGAGGAATCCCTATTGGAATAATAATACCATTCCATGATTTTACAATTACCTTGTCCCACTGGGTGAATGACTGAACGTCCTTGGAATTAGTGAGAGAAGAATTTATAATTTCTGCAATCGAATTTTCTAACTTGACCAAAATTTGATGTAGAGAAGATGATGCTTTTCTAAAAATTATTTTATTCCCCTCCCACCAGATGGCCCAAATGATGAGAGCAGGAGCACATTTCCAAATGCCTGAGAAATTTGATGATAAAAATAAAAGAGGCCAAGAGTTAAACATATCCCAAAGTGATTCGGGAAGGGCACCATAACTTGGAGTTTATTCATGATGAAGAACCAACATTGGGAGGCAAAAGTGCAATGTAAAAATAAGTGATCAACTGATTCTTCTCCTAAGTCACAAAGCACACAATTAAAAGCTTGTGAAATTTACCCAATTTTACTAGTCTATTTGCTGTTAGGATTCTTTTGTTCAACGTTAACCATGCAAAACAACCTGCTTTTGGCAGAACAATATCATTTCAATAGAATGAGTATGTCCGACTACAAACCGTTCTGCTACAACCCTGTTGTATGGCTTTGTAACCTTCTTTAATTGAATATTGCCCTGATTTAGAAGCTGCCCAAATTAACACATCTTTCCTATTAGACATGAGAACTGTCCTATTCAATAAGATAGCTGCCAAGGAAGAAGATTGCTGAGTGGATATTGGGAGAAGAGTTGGGTCTTTCCAAATTATTTTACCTAAAAATATTTCTACAGCGGACACATAGTCACTCAATTTTGTACCCCAATGAGCTATAGCTATATTCATAATATCTTCCATGTTATCCATTTGAGCAATTGGAGGATGCCCACACCATGAGTCTATCCAAAAGTTAGCACTAAAACCACTATTGACTTCCCATGAAACATACTTAGTTACTAGATTTCTTGAATGCATCATAAAATTACAAATAGCCGACCCTTTTGGAGTATCCAAAATTGTCAAAACTCTAGATGGTTGATTGTTGTCCAAATATTTTTTGTTCTCTCATTAATTTCTCAATTTGACTATACACTTGCTTGACTTGTGTGGCTTGATAATACTAGCAATATATTCAAAGGTTCTAGCCAATTTAAAAATAAAATAAAATTTACCTTTAAATATAGAACAACAAGTGCAAGTTGGTCAATGATGAGTGCAATATTATGAATTCAACTTAGATTAGTAAAATTGGTGTTGAGAGGTAAAATTTGTTGAGTATAGGGTGTTCTTCAATAATGGCCAATGGACAAAATTTTAGTCATTCGAATAATGGATTTGTTATGTTGGGAAAGACCTCAAAACAATCACTCTCTAGTTCTAAGCTTCTTCCCTTAGCTCAAGATACCTCTCCGGTCCCCATTTTGATGAAATATCCTTTTCACCTAAATGGTACACTAAACTAAAAATGTGCTTCCAAGCCTTATAAGATCTATAGTAGTTTTCAAAAGTCCCAAATTTAAAAAATATGCCATGTCAGACATATGGCTAAATTGTTAAGTTGAGGTTGTGTGTCCTTCTTGTATGTGTGGGGAGAACATCTCTCATTCTCTCAAATTTCATCTCCTTCATTAGAACTAGGATTCAACCCTAATTTTCTCTATTAGGGATGTTGATGACACATTTCCTTTTGAGCCTCTTGATGATAGTTCTGATACTTAATATAAGTACAGATCCAATAACCAACAAGATGAGAGAGGGGGGGGTGAATCATACAAACTTAAACATCCATAAAAACATCAGATTCAACCTCAGTAACATATACTTCAGTAATAAAACCCAAAACTGTCAAACATACAAACTCAAAAGCATATAAACATCATAAACCTCATAACACCAGATTTAACGTGGAAACCCAAATAGGGAAAAACCATTGTGGGATTTCGGACCCACTAAGAAATATACTCTTCTAGAGTATGCTCGGTTAAAAGAAAATCCTGTTAAAGATTACAAACACATTGCTAGATGTGACCCGGTTAAGGGATTTCCCTCAGATCTGTTAGGATCTTCACCTTGTTAGAAGTGACCTTGTTAAAGGATTTCAAATGCTCAATCTGAATGTCACATTGCTAGAGGGTTTTACAAATAAGACTGTTAAGTCCACTCGGTTAAGAGATTTTCTGTCACTTTCACAAAACAAGAGTAATAAAAATCTATCTGCAACTTCACATCTAAAATGCTAAAGAAGATTCTTATTTGTTCAATACAATCTAGACATAGAACTAATCTTGTACATCTACTGGGCTTCTATACTCTGTTATTCAAACAGGTCTTCAAGCTTCTATGCTCGGTAATCACCATGTGGCAACCCATTGCATACACTTGCCCGCATACATTGTTTATCAACAGTTTCCTATTTATAAACAATTAGGTAACCATATAATCTCCTTGATCACATTTCCCATGATCAATCATAGCCATCATATCTTCAATCTTGTCCAGGTTCAATGGATCTTTCGATCTGAATTTGTTTTACCCCGCCTTGGAACTTGCATATTAGTCTTGGAACTTGTGCCAGGGTATTGCGGTTCAATCTGAGCTGTAGATCTTCATGCCAACTTTCAATTGCCTTAGATTCATTAACAAACTTAATGCATGGCATACCAAGCATTTAATCAGTTCCAGCTCATCAGCTTCCTTCATTAAATACCACATGTAGACATTTAATGCATTCTGTTATAGCATGGTTACAACTCGGTAACAACTCGGTGAATATTAAACTTCACTCGGTAGACATTCCGCCTTCATTAACTGATACCGATAACCTTAGGGTTTACCGACTAGGTTCCTTAGGGTTTACCGACTAGGTTCTTTGCTTGATAACATAGTATAGTATTAACCTTTACAATTTAAAACATATGTATGATGTTAAAACAATCTAAAACATCATGATCTCATCATTGTCTAACTCGGTACTAGTTGCCCATTGAATACCTTATTCATCCCCTTATTCATCATATTCTTTCTGTGTCTTTTACCGACATCTATAAACTCTTCAAATCATACTTCTCAAGATATGGCAACATCATACTAAATTAGAAAATCAATTTCTTGACATCAATGACAAAATAATAATATCAAGATAGTAAAATATCTTTAATCAGTTATATCCATAATCATCAACAACCTTCTCAATATCCTTATGAAATACCAACAATCTTTCATTGTCTCTTATAATGCAATATTGCCAACAATCTACCCCTTTGGCATTGATGGCAAAACCAATTGATTTGACCTTAAAAGATTTAGATTGCTGTGATTCTAAAATGCTGAAATGCTCTCCCCCATACATTAGACTTCTCTTCTACTCAGTTTTCGTCTTCTCCCCTGATAGGTCTTCTTCCTTTATATTAGTCTTCTCCCCCTTGGTAGGTCTTCTCCGCCTTGGTAGGTCTTCTCCCCCTTTGACAACAATGCCAAATAGTAAAGAACTAAAAAAAAATTACTTTCTGTAAGAAGTTATTTCCTGCCGTTGTGTATCAACTGAGTCTCCGTCAGAGCATTTTGTCTACAATTCCTGTTCCCTGTAATATTTTCTGTTTAATTCCTGTACACCTTTAGAAAAACATCCTAAAGGGTGTAAATCAACATCAACTCCCAAAAGATATTCAATAGAGTCATCGGATTGATGCTTTCACCGAACTCGGTCAGTGAATAGAAGATAGGGGTAGGACCCCTAACTTACTTCTGAGATATTCAAAAGTGTCCCTTGGTAGTGGATTGGTGAAGATATCTGCTATTTGTTCCTTTGTGCTAACATACTCCAACACCACTTTCTTCTCTTGAGCTTCTTCTCCAAGATAATGATATTTGATAGAGATGTGCTTTGTCTTAGAGTGCATAACAAGATTTTTTGAAATATTAATGGCACTAGTATTGTCAAAAAACATAGTTACAGGCTAAGTAACTTTCTCATTTATACATTCCAACAGTTGTTTGATCCATGCAATGTTGGTATAATTCAGTGTTGCAACAACATATTCAGCTTCTTCTGTTGATTGTGAAACACATCCTTGTTTCTTGCTAAGCCAACTCACTAGTCTTTCTCCTAAAAAGAAAGCTCCTCCACTTGTGCTTTCTGTCATCAATGTTGCCTGCCCAATCATCATCAGTATAAACTTTTAAATCAAAATCATTTCCTTTCTAATATACTAAGCCATAATCCTCAGCGCCTTTCAAGTATCTAAAAATTCTTTTGATTGCTGTCATGTGTGTTTCCTTGGGATCTGCAGAGAATCTTGCAACTATACCTACTACATGTGCTATGTCTGGTCTACTGTGAACAACATATTGTAGCTTTCCAATCATGGATTGGTAAACTGTCTCATCAACAGATGCAGATTCATCATTCTTTGATAATTTACAGTTGGTAGTCATAGGAGTACTTACTGGTTTTGAATCCTCCATTCCAAATTTCTTCAAGATTTCCTTTATGTACTTGGATTGAGTAATGAAAAGCTCATTTTTCATTTGCAGTATCTGTAAACCTATAAAATACTTTATCTCACCGATTAATGACATCTCAAATTCTTTGCTCATTTCATTTCCAAAGTTCTTGCATAAAGAGTCATTTCCACAAAATATAATATCATCAGCAAATATGGCTGAGATTGGTATTCCATTTTCATCATTCTTCATGTATATATTGATGTTCTCACTTGTCCTTATAAAACCAATCTTACTCAAATAAGAGTGCAATCTTTCATACCATGCTCTAGGTGCTTGTTTCAAACCATATAAAGCTTTGTTCAATTTACATACCTGATCTTTATTATTGTCTTCAACAAATCCTTCAGGTTGTTCAATAAAAACTTCTTCTTCTAATATTCCATTCAGAAATGTAGATTTGACATCCATTTGATATACCTTGAAGTTCTTGAAAGCAGCATAGGCCAACAATGTTCTTACTCCTTCAAGTGTAGCAAAAGGTGCAAAAGTTTCACCATAATCAATTCCTTCTTCTTGAGCATAAGCTTTGCAATCTAGTCTTGCTTCGTTTCGAATGACCTCTCCTTTTTTATTTAGCTTGTTTATGAAAATCCACTTTGTATTGATTACATTTTTGTCCTTCGGTCTTGGGATTAGTGTCCATGTGTCATTCTACTTGATTTGATCAATCTCTTCTGTCATAGCATTTATCCAATCTTCACTGTTAAATGCCTCTTTCACTATTCTCGGTTCAAATTCAGATATCAAACATGTGTTCTGTCTCAGTTTGTTCCTTGTCATCACTGGATCATCCTTATCTCCTATAATCTGGCTTCGTGCACGATGTCTTCTAACATACTTGGCTAATACAGGCTCGGTAGGCTCCGTATGATCTTCTTCATCACTCTGTTACTGGATATTCGCTTGATTTTCTTCAACAGTCTTCTCGGTAGGACTTCTCGGTTGAACATAGACAAATTCATCATAGTATTCTGGTTCCTTGGAATCATTTCTTTCTGCAAATTCATCAATTTTCACATTTGCACTTTCTACTATTTTGTTAGATGATTTGATCAGACATTTAAATGCTTTGCTTCTAGAAGAATAACCCAGAAATGTTCCTTCTTCACTTTTCTGATCAAACTTGCCATTTCTATCATCTTTATGAACATAGAATCTACTTCCAAAGATTTTAAAATAACTAACATTAGGTTTCTTATCATACCAGATTTCATATGGTGTCTTCAAAGTACCTTTCTTCAATTGAACTCGGTTCAAGGTGTAAATTGCAGTGCTTATTGCTTCTCTCCAAAATGTTTGTGGCACCTTCTTTTCAATCATCAGTGTTCTAGCACAATCCACAATAGATCTGTTTCTTCTCTCAGCTATTCCATTCTGCTGTGGAGTTCTCGGTGCAGAGACTTGTCTTTTAATACCATGATCATTGCAGAATAAGTTGAACTCATCAGATGTGAACTCTCATCCTCTATCTGATCTAAGACATTTTAGTTGTCTTCCTGTTTCATTTTCAACTCTTGGCTTGTACCATTTAAACATTTGAAAATCTTCTGATTTTTCTTTTAAAAACATTACTGACATCATCCTTGAATAGTCATCCACAAATAATATGAAATATTTATCAACATAATAACTTTGAACTTTCATAGGACCACAAAGATCAGTGTGCACAAGATCCAAAATTACCTTAGAAGTGTAAGACTTACTTGTAAAGCATGATCTTGTCATCTTACCCATCTGGCATCCTCCGCACATAGCATTCTTAGGTTTTTCAAGACTCGATAGACCTCTTACTCGGTGCTTCTTACTTATTTTGATCAGATTATCAAAATTTACATGACAAAACCTTTTATGCCATAACCAGGTATCATCAATCTTTGCATACAAACACTTATTATAAGTTGAGTCAAGGTGAAATGTGTTACCTTTCGTTTGTGTCCTGGTAGTAGCTAACTTTCCATTCTTGTCATGAACTTTGACAATTCCCTTCTGAAATTCTATTCAGTAACCCGTGTTGTTTAGTTGTGCTACACTCAACAAATTGTATTTCAAACCTTCAACCCAATAAACATCATTGCATCTTGCATTATCAAGAAGTGTTATAGATCCTGTACCTCTTACCGGACATGGTGCATCATTACCAAATCTAACATAGCCTCCATCATAATCTTCTAATGTAACAAACTTGTGTTTATCTTCTGTCATATGATGTGAGCATCCACTATCTATAATCCAAGAATCATTAGTGTTTATGTGAGATATTAGGGCTTTTTCTTCATACCTTTCTTCATTTGATCCATCTTTGATAGCCACATAAACTACTTCCTCTGTATCAGTTTCATCTGATTTATATTCATTGGATTCCTCATCAGCAATTAAGCATGTCTTTCTATCTCTTCTTCTGAAGTCTCGGTGTCCTCTGTAGTGATTATCTTTCTGTCTGTCATCTCGGAAATCTCTCTTTTCAGTAGATTCTTTGTCAGGATAGTTAGAAGCCATATGTCCTATCTTATCACAATCGAAACATTTCAAAGGTAGTTTTCCTTTATACTTACCTTTGCCTCTCGGTAACCTTTTGGCTAATAGTGCTTCAAACTCTTCTTGCTTTCTGATTTCTTCATGCAGTTTTTGTAAATTTCCTCCATGTTTTTTCGAAATCTTTCTCTTGCTCCACTGTGATCTCTTTCAGAGTACTTATACTTTCTTTCATTGTAATCGTTAGATTTATCAAGATGAAAAGAACTAAATGCAGATTCAACTTTATTTACCGAAGATCCACTATTATTAAAGTTACTTAACTCAAATGCATGTAGCTTACCAATAGTAGCATCTAAAGAACTGGCATATTAGGTACAAACCTCAATTCATTGATTGCAAAGACTCGGATTGCATAAGCTGGTAGAAGGGTTCTTAACAACTTACTTGTTATATCCTTTTCTTTAATAGTTCCACCTGCTCCTTTGATTTGATTGACTATCTCCTTTAGTCTTGTACTGTACCGAGTTATGTTCTCACCTTCATTCATCCTCATAGATTCAAGTTGTCCTCTTAGACTATCTACTTTTTCTCTTTGAACATGTTCATCTCCTCCATATACTGATATGAGCTTATCCCACATTTCCTTTGCATCATTGCAGCCTTCTAGATCATTAAACTATGAATCGGTCAATACAAATGTTATTTCAATCATTGCTTGAATATGTTCTTGCTTTGCCTTTATCTCTTCCATAGTCAATGGATAGGTGCTCGGTGAAACAAAATCATTCTCCAGATAGTATACATCATATTCTCCAACTCCTGATAGATGTAGCTTCATTCTTTTCTGCCATGTAGAGAAACTTGACTTGTTCAGCTTCGGTGCATCTCTCTTATACATCTTTGGATCTTTAACTCAAGTGCCTTTAAATGTTTCTTCCGGAGTCCAAAGCTCTGATACCAATTGATAGTTCTGATACTTAATATAAGTACAGATCCAATAACCAACAAGATAAGAGGGGGGGGGGGGGGGGTGAATCATTAAAAACTTAAACATCCATAAAAACATCAGATTCAACCTCGGTAACATATAATTCAGTAATAAAACCCAAAACTGTCAAACATGCAAACTCAAAAGCATATAAACATCATAAACCTCATAACACCAAATTTAACGTGGAAACCCAAATAGGGAAAAGCCACTGTGGGATTTTGGACCCACTAAGAAATATACTCTTCTAGAGTATGCTCGGTTAAAAGCAAATTCTATTAAAGATTACAAACACATTGCTAGATGTGACCCGGTTAAGGGATTTCCCTCAGATCTGTTAGGATCTTCACCTTGTTAGAAGTGACCTTGTTAAAGGATTTCAAACACTCAATCTGAATGTCACATTGCTAGAGGGTTTTACAAATAAGACTGTTAAATCCACTCGGTTAAGAGATTTTGTGTCACTTTCACAAAACAACAGTAATAAAAATCTATTTGCAACTTCACATCTAAAATGCTAAAGCAGATTCTTATTTGTTCAATACAATCTAGACATAGAACTAATCTTGTCCATCTGCTGGGCTTCTATACTCTGTTATTCAAACAGGTCTTCAAGCTTCTGTGCTCGGTAATCACTATGTAGCAACCCTGTGCATACACTTGTCCGCATACATTGTTTATCAATAGTTTCCTATTAATAAATAATTAGGTAACCGCATAATCTCCTTGATCACATTTCCCATGATCAATCATAGCCATCAGATCTTCAGTCTTGTCCAGGTTCAATGCATCTTTCGATCTGAAAATGTTTTACGCTGCTTTGGAACTTGCATATTAGTCTTGGAACTTGCGATAGGGTATTGCGGTTCAATCTGAGTTGTAGATCTTCATGCCGACTTTCCATCATCTTAGATTCATTAACAAACTTCATGCATGACATACCAATCATTTAATCAGTTCCAGCTCATCAGCTTCCTTCATTAAATACTGCATGTAAACATTTAATGCATTCTGTTATAGCTCGGTTACAACACGGTAACAACTCGGTGAATACTAAACTTCACTCGGTAGACATTCTGCATTCATTAACCGATACCGATAACCTTAGGGTTTACCAACTAGGTTCCTTAGGGTTTACCGACTAGGTTCTTTGCTTGATAACATAGTATAGTATTAACCTTTACAATTTACAACATATGTATGATGTTAAAACAATCTAAAACATCATGATCTCATCATTGTCTAACTCGGTACTAGTTGCCCATTGAATACCTTATTCATCCCCTTATTCATCATATTCTTTCTGTGTCTTTTACCGACATCTATAAATTCTTCAAATCATACTTCTCAAGATATGGCAACATCATACTGAATTAGAAAATCAATTTCTTGACATCAATGACAAAATAATAATATCAAGATAGTAAAATATCTTTAATCAGTTATATCCATAATCATCAACAACCTTCTCAATATCCTTATGAAATGCCAACAATCTTTGATTGTCTTTTATAATGCAATATTGCCAACACTTGATCTTTAGCTCTATGCAGATCTATGATGATTTTATATAGGATATTTCATGGAAACTGAACTCTAGGTATACCGTCTTGAAAATTATGGGGAAGCATCCCTGTGTGGAAGATTGTGCCCTATTTTAGGTCTTCTTTCATGATTTTTTTAATTGAAAGTATGTTTTGGATAATAGTCATTCGTTATATGAAAAATAAAGTTTACTTATGGTTCTATGTTGTCCCTTGTTTGATCTTGGTATTGTGAGAATCACCAATATCTCAATTTGGTTACAGTGTCAAAATCTTCTTTTAATTATGATGAACTCTTTGCTCATTGAAGCCCTTCTCAATAGAGTCAATAAAATGCACGATGGTTAACTTCTTTGATCCTTTATCATACTTGGTTATAATTAACTTTTCATATGATTCACGGTTACAATATATAAACAATAAGGGCCTCTTAGAGAATTGTTTTATATTTAACTAAATGGGGTACAAAACTATGGGTTGCAATATAAAATATATTTTAAATCTTTGTTTTGCTAAACTCCAAAAAGGGGTTTACAAAATGACATTTCTAATCTCCACTTTTTTTGACGAAATCAAAGGATTTGTTTAATAATTTTTGCAAACTTCCTTTATCACTATGGTTGTTGGGTTTGTTTCTATGAATAAATTGCTTTGTCTTGTGTGGTGGACTTTTTTTCTCTAGTGGTTTTCCAAGGAAATCATCAAACCTCTAAAATTATTGAAATTTCTCATCAGGACGATTTCCATCTTTCTAAAGATGAGGATATCCTCCATGTTTGATATGAGCAGGATATTTTTAGTCTTAATGATTCCTTGGTTCATTAAGATGAATTTATTTTCTCAAACATCACCAATATAACCTAGACTAAGAGTAATATTTTTATAAAACATTAGTAAAATCGATAAGTGACCAAGTATGAAATCCGAGGTTAAAAAATATAAAATGGAAGCCCAAGGCTCTATTGGAAAGGCCTCTCAATGGATCTCTTGATGCACTCCTTACCAAGAGAAAATGAAAGGGAAAAAGTGAAGTCTTTTAGGCCTTTGACATCTGTGAAAAGTTACTTTTTCTTGACTTTTTTGGAGGGATGACTTGTTAACATGTTACCTGTAGTGAGCTTCATCTTTGTGGACTTCCTTTCTCTTCTTCTTTTCTCTGCATTTTTCAAATACCCATCATCTCTATTTGGTATGCCATTTTATATGTGAGTGGACCCTCCTTTTACAAATTGTCCATAAAAAAATTACCTATAAATATAAAATTATAAAAAATTATTTAAAAAAATCAAAATCAGTATATTACTAAATGCATGAATGGAAATTCGGAGGGCAAGAAAATATAAAATGAAAATACGAAATATTTTTTTTAAAAGAAAAAGAAAATAACGTGGCATTCAAAATCTACATAACTAGTTACACATCATCATGAATGGTTTCTTGTCTCTTTAAAAATTCATTGATTGCTATAATGTGAATGATGCATTATGTTTTTATCACTTCTTTCAAAGGTATGTGGGCCCAAGATAAATGTGTAAGATACATTATTGTTGTGAGGATTTTTGTGACATTGAGTTATTATCACTTGTATTTAAAAGTACAAGTGCAAGGAATGAATTAATTTGAAGCAAATATGTTGTAATTTATATAGGTATTGCATCATTGAGAACCTATGTATTTGTGATAAATAGTGTGAGAGACAATGTAAAATACAACATGTAAATTTGACAGATGTATAATAATGTAGTTTAAGGAAATGTTTATATGTCCACAAGTTATCACCGCCCCTACTATAATTATATAACACCTCTCACCATAATACAAATTTCATATTAATACTTGTAAATATATTAAAAAGGAAACTAGTATAGATATCCTGAATACATCTATTTAGAAAATGCGTAGAGATATCAGTTTAAAATTATTTTATTTGATATTTTTATAATTAATTGGTGACCATTGCAATTGTTGATCCATATGATTTAAAGAGAGATTTGTATGTATACAGATTTTCACCATCCCCATTAAAATTCTATAATACCTCTCAACATAATAAAAAACTAATATAATCACTTTTTATTATATTAAAAAGTAAACTATAAATATTCAATTCTAATTCTAACAAACAAGATTTGAGCTATACACTTGATTTATTTTAATTAGCTCAAAAAGTATAGAATACATTTTTACCTAAAGATTTTGTTTCTAACATAAATAGATTTATATATTTTTTACTTTAGAGCCTTGCTCACCATTAAAGCTACTAACTTGGAAATAATAATTAATCATGGGGACCTTTTCTCATATAGCCTCCCATAATTGTAACTACTCTAGTCTTATCATTTCCAATGATCGATGGGAAGATTTCTCGTAATTCTTTGATGTCTAAGGAAATCAAAACTGCCTGTTAGTTTTGCGTGTCATTCTATACAATTTTGCAAGAACACCCACGAGAGGAGAATTTATGTACGTTGTAGGTTCAAGCATGCTAGATTTGGTCCTGAGGTCTACAAAACGGTCATATTTATCTGGTCCCCCCACTATTGCCCCAATTAATGTGTTTGGATTGGAAGAATCTTTGTGAAACCAGTTCATGAAACCTTCAATGCATTTGATCTTCGTTGGTTGTTGATGAATGGAAACTACAGATGCTCCTCTGTGATGTGGTTGCCTTGGGTATTTGGAACCGTATCCTACCATATATGAAATGCCGAGAGGATTCCTTCCCAATAAATAATCAATCTGCAAAGGATATGATTAAGATTCGTTATATTGTATGCTCCAAAATACAAATACAAATACAAATACATGTAGTGTGCTTACTTGTAGCTTTGCGAAGCCCATAACGTCGCTGGGTTTAAAGAGAGTGTTGCCGCATGACAATGTTTGCTTCTTAGTGGCTTGGTGAAGATATCTGCTATTTGTTCCTTTGTGCTAACATACTCCAACACCACTTTCTTCTCTTGAGCTTCTTCTCCAAGATAATGATATTTGATAGAGATGTGCTTTGTCTTAGAGTGCATAACAAGATTTTTTGAAATATTAATGGCACTAGTATTGTCAAAAAACATAGTTACAGGCTCGGTAACTTTCTCATTTATACCTTCCAACAGTTGTTTGATCCATGCAATGTTGGTATAATTCAGTGCTGCAGCAACATATTCAGCTTCTTCTGTTGATTGTGAAACACATCCTTGTTTCTTGCTAAGCCAACTCACTAGTCTTTCTCCTAAAAAGAAAGCTCCTCCACTTGTGCTTTCTGTCATCAATGTTGCCTGCCCAATCATCATCAGTATAAACTTTTAAATCAAAATCATTTCCTTTCTGATATACTAAGCCATAATCCTCAGCGCCTTTCAAGTATCTAAAAATTCTTTTGATTGCTGTCATGTGTGTTTCCTTGGGATCTGCAGAGAATCTTGCAACTATACCTACTACATGTGCTATGTCTGGTCTGCTGTGAACAACATATTGTAGCTTTCCAATCATGGATTGGTAAAGTGTCTCATCAACAGATGCAGATTCATCATTCTTTGATAATTTACAGTTGGTAGTCATAGGAGTACTTACTGGTTTTGAATCCTCCATTCCAAATTTCTTCAAGATTTCCTTTATGTACTTGGATTGAGTAATGAAAAGCTCATTTTTCATTTGCAGTATCTGTAAACCTATAAAATACTTTATCTCACCGATTAATGACATCTCAAATTCTTTGCTCATTTCATTTCCAAAGTTCTTGCATAAAGAGTCATTTCCACAAAATATAATATCATCAGCAAATATGGCTGAGATCAGTATTCCATTTTCATCATTCTTCATGTATATATTGATGTTCTCACTTGTCCTTATAAAACCAATCTTACTCAAATAAGAGTGCAATCTTTCATACCATGCTCTAGGTGCTTGTTTCAAACCATATAAAGCTTTGTTCAATTTACATACCTGATCTTTATTATTGTCTTCAACAAATCCTTCAGGTTGTTCAATAAAAACTTCTTCTTCTAATATTCCATTCAGAAATGTAGATTTGACATCCATTTGATATACCTTGAAGTTCTTGAAAGCAGCATAGGCCAACAATGTTCTTACTCCTTCAAGTGTAGCAAAAGGTGCAAAAGTTTCACCATAATCAATTCCTTCTTCTTGAGCATAAGCTTTGCAATCTAGTCTTGCTTTGTTTCGAATGACCTCTCCTTTTTTATTTAGCTTGTTTATGAAAATCCACTTTGTATTGATTACATTTTTGTCCTTCAGTCTTGGGATTAGTGTCCATGTGTCATTCTACTTGATTTGATCAATCTCTTCTGTCATAGCATTTATCCAATCTTCACTGTTAAATGCCTCTTTCACTATTCTCGGTTCAAATTCAGATATCAAACATGTGTTCTGTCTCAGTTTGTTCCTTGTCATCACTGGATCATCCTTATCTCCTATAATCTGGCTTCGTGCACGATGTCTTCTGACATACTTGGCTAATACAGGCTCGGTACGCTCTGTATGATCTTCTTCATCACTCTGTTACTGGATATTCTCTTGATTTTCTTCAACAGTCTTCTCGGTAGGACTTCTCGGTTGAACATAGACAAATTCATCATAGTATTCTGGTTCCTTGGAATCATTTCTTTCTGCAAATTCATCAATTTTCACATTTGCACTTTCTACTATTTTGTTAGATGATTTGATCAGACATTTAAATGCTTTGCTTCTAGAAGAATAACCCAGAAATGTTCCTTCTTCACTTTTCTGATCAGACTTGCCATTTCTATCATCTTTATGAACATAGAATCTACTTCCAAAGATTTTAAAATAACTAACATTAGGTTTCTTATCATACCAGATTTCATATGGTGTCTTCAAAGTACCTTTCTTCAATTGAACTCGGTTCAAGGTGTAAATTGCAGTGCTTATTGCTTCTCTCCAAAATGTTTGTGGCACCTTCTTTTCAATCATCAGTGTTCTAGCACAATCCACAATAGATCTGTTTCTTCTCTCAGCTATTCCATTCTGCTGTGGAGTTCTCGGTGCAGAGACTTGTCTTTTAATACCATGATCATTGCAGAATAAGTTGAACTCATCAGATGTGAACTCTCATCCTCTATCTGATCTAAGACATTTCAGTTGTCTTCCTGTTTCATTTTCAACTCTTGCCTTGTACCATTTAAACATTTGAAAAGCTTCTGATTTTTCTTTTAAAAACATTACTGACATCATCCTTGAATAGTCATCCACAAATAATATGAAATATTTATCACCATAATAACTTTGAACTTTCATAGGACCACAAAGATCAGTGTGCACAAGATCCAAAATTACCTTAGAAGTGTAAGACTTACTTGTAAAGCATGATCTTGTCATCTTACCCATCTGGCATCCTCCGCACATAGCATTCTCAGGTTTTTCAAGACTCGGTAGACCTCTTACTCGGTGCTTCTTACTTATTTTGATCAGATTATCAAAATTTACATGACAAAACCTTTTATGCCATAACTAGGTATCATCAATCTTTGCATACAAACACTTATTATAAGTTGAGTCAAGGTGAAATGTGTTACCTTTCGTTTGTGTCCTGGTAGTAGCTAACTTTCCATTCTTGTCATGAACTTTGACAATTCCCTTCTGAAATTCTATTCGGTAACCCGTGTTGTTTAGCTGTGCTACACTCAACAAATTGTATTTCAAACCTTCAACCCAATAAACATCATTGCATCTTGCATTATCAAGAAGTGTTATAGATCCTGTACCTCTTACCGGACATGGTGCATCATTACCAAATCTAACATAGCCTCCATCATAATCTTCTAATGTAACAAACTTGTGTTTATCTTCTGTCATATGATGTGAGCATCCACTATCTATAATCCAAGAATCATTAGTGTTTATGTGAGATATTAGGGCTTTTTCTTCATACCTTTCTTCATTTGATCCATCTTTGATAGCCACACAAACTACTTCCTCTGTATCAGTTTCATCTGATTTATATTCATTGGATTCCTCATCAGCAATTAAGCATGTCTTTCTATCTCTTCTTCTGAAGTCTCGGTGTCCTCTGTAGTGATTATCTTTCTATCTGTCATCTCGGTAATCTCTCTTTTCAGTAGATTCTTTGTCAAGATAGTTAGAAGCCATATGTCCTATCTTATCACAATCGAAACATTTCAAAGGTAGTTTTCCTTTATACTTACCTTTGCCTCTCGATAACCTTTTGGCTAATAGTGCTTCAAACTCTTCTTGCATTCTGATTTCTTCATGCAGTTTTTGTAAATTTCCTGCATGTTTTTTTGAAATCTTTCTCTTGCTCCACTATGATCTCTTTCAGAGTACTTATACTTTCTTTCATTGTAATCGTTAGATTTATCAAGATGAAAAGAACTAAATGCAGATTCAACTTTATTTACCGAAGATCCACTGTTATTAAAGTTACTTAACCCAAATGCATGTAGCTTACCAATAGTAGCATCTAAAGAACTGGCATATTAGGTACAAACCTCAATTCATTGATTGCAAAGACTCGGATTGCATAAGCTGGTAGAAGGGTTCTTAACAACTTACTTGTTATAGCCTTTTCTTTAATAGTTCGACCTGCTCCTTTGATTTGATTGACTATCTCCTTTAGTCTTGTACTGTACCGAGTTATGTTCTCACCTTCATTCATCCTCATAGATTCAAGTTGTCCTCTTAGACTATCTACTTTTTCTCTTTGAACATGTTCATCTCCTCCATATACTGATATGAGCTTATCCCACATTTCCTTTGCATCATTGCAGCCTTCTAGATCATTAAACTATGAATCGGTCAATACAAATGTTATTTCAATCATTGCTTGAATATGTTCTTGCTTTTCCTTTATCTCTTCCATAGTCAATGGATAGGTGCTCGGTGAAACAAAATCATTATCCAGATAGTATACATCATATTCTCCAACTCCAAATAGATGTAGCTTCATTCTTTTCTGCCATGTAGAGAAACTTGACTTGTTCAGCTTCGGTGCATCTCTCTTAGACATCTTTGGATCTTTAACTCAAGTGCCTTTAAATGTTTCTTCCGGAGTCCAAAGCTCTGATACCAATTGATAGTTCTGATACTTAATATAAGTACAGATCCAATAACCAACAAGATAAGAGGGCGGGGTGGGGTGAATCATACAAACTTAAACATCCATAAAAACATCAGATTCAACCTCGGTAACATATAATTCAGTAATAAAACCCAAAACTGTCAAACATGCAAACTCAAAAGCATATAAACATCATAAACCTCATAACACCAAATTTAACGCGGAAACCCAAATAGGTAAAAGCCACTGTGGGATTTTGGACCCACTAAGAAATATACTCTTCTAAAGTATGCTCGGTTAAAAGCAAATCCTATTAAAGATTACAAACACATTGCTAGATGTGACCCGGTTAAGGGACTTCCCTCAGATCTGTCAGGATCTTCACCTTGTTAGAAGTGACCTTGTTAAAGGATTTCAAACACTCAATCTGAATGTCACATTGCTAGAGGGTTTTACAAATAAGACTGTTAAATCCACTCGGTTAAGAGATTTTGTGTCACTTTCAAAAAACAACAGTAATAAAAATCTATTTGCAACTTCACATCTAAAATGCTAAAGCAGATTCTTATTTGTTCAATACAATCTAGACATAGAACTAATCTTGTCCATCTGCTGGGCTTCTATACTCTGTTATTCAAACAGGTCTTCAAGCTTCTGTGCTCGGTAATCACTATGTAGCAACCCTGTGCATACACTTGTCCGCATACATTGTTTATCAATAGTTTCCTATTAATAAATAATTAGGTAACCGCATAATCTCCTTGATCACATTTCCCATGATCAATCATAGCCATCAGATCTTCAATCTTGTCCAGGTTCAATGCATCTTTCGATCTGAAAATGTTTTACGCTGCTTTGGAACTTGCATATTAGTCTTGGAACTTGTGATAGGGTATTGTGGTTCAATCTGAGTTGTAGATCTTCATGCCGACTTTCCATTGCCTTAGATTCATTAACAAACTTCATGCACGACATACCAATCATTTAATTAGTTCCAGCTCATCAGCTTCCTTCATTAAATACTGCATGTAAACATTTAATGCATTCTGTTATAGCTCGGCTACAACACGGTAACAACTCGGTGAATACTAAACTTCACTCGGTAGACATTCTGCATTCATTAACCGATACCGATAACCTTAGGGTTTACCAACTAGGTTCCTTAGGGTTTACCGACTAGGTTCTTTGCTTGATAACATAGTATAGTATTAACCTTTACAATTTACAACATATGTATGATGTTAAAACAATCTAAAACATCATGATCTCATCATTGTCTAACTCGGTACTAGTTGCCCATTGAATACCTTATTCATCCCCTTATTCATCATATTCTTTCTGTGTCTTTTACCGACATCTATAAATTCTTCAAATCATACTTCTCAAGATATGGCAACATCATATTGAATTAGAAAATCAATTTCTTGACATCAATGACAAAATAATAATATCAAGATAGTAAAATATCTTTAATCAGTTATATCCATAATCATCAACAACCTTTTCAATATCCTTATGAAATGCCAACAATCTTTCATTGTCTTTTATAATGCAATATTGCCAACACTTGATCTTTAGCTCTATGCAGATCTATGATGATTTTATATAGGATATTTCATGGAAACTGAACTCTAGGTATACCGTCTTGAAAATTATGGGGAAGCATCCCTGTGTGGAAGATTGTGCCCTATTTTAGGTCTTCTTTCACGATTTTTTTAATTGAAAGTATGTTTTGGATAATAGTCATTCGTTATATGAAAAATAAAGTTTACTTATGGTTCTATGTTGTCCCTTGTTTGATCTTGGTATTGTGAGAATCACCAATATCTCAATTTGGTTACAGTGTCAAAATCTTCTTTTAATTATGATGAACTCTTTGCTCATTGAAGCCCTTCTCAATAGAGTCAATAAAATGCACGATGGTTAACTTCTTTGATCCTTTATCATACTTGGTTATAATTAACTTTTCATATGATTCACGGTTACAATATATAAACAATAAGGGCCTTTTAGAGAATTGTTTTATATTTAACTAAATGGGGTACAAAACTATGGGTTGCAATATAAAATATATTTCAAATCTTTGTTTTGCTAAACTCACAAAAGGGGTTTACAAAATGACATTTCTAATCTCAACTTTTTTTGACGAAATCAAAGGATTTGTTTAATAATTTTTGCAAACTTCCTTTATCACTATGGTTGTTGGGTTTGTTTCTATGAATAAATTGCTTTGTCTTGTGTGGTGGACTTTTTTTCTCTAGTGGTTTTCCAAGGAAATCATCAAACCTCTAAAATTATTGAAATTTCTCATCAGGACGATTTCCATCTTTCTAAAGATGAGGATATCCTCCATGTTTGATATCAACAAGATATTTTTAGTCTTAATGATTCCTTGGTTCATTAAGATGAATTTATTTTCTCAAACATCACCAATATAACCTAGACTAAGAGTAATATTTTTATAAAACATTAGTAAAATCGATAAGTGACCAAGTATGAAATCCGAGGTTAAAAAATATAAAATGGAAGCCCAAGGCTCTATTGGAAAGGCCTCTCAATGGATCTCTTGATGCACTCCTTACCAAGAGAAAATGAAAGGGAAAAAGTGAAGTCTTTTAGGCCTTTGACATCTGTGAAAAGTTACTTTTTCTTGACTTTTTTGGAGGGATGACTTGTTAACATGTTACCTGTAGTGAGCTTCATCTTTGTGGACTTCCTTTCTCTTCTTCTTTTCTCTGCATTTTTCAAATACCCATCATCTCTATTTGGTATGCCATTTTATATGTGAGTGGACCCTCCTTTTACAAATTGTCCATAAAAAAATTACCTATAAATATAAAATTATAAAAAATTATTTAAAAAAATCAAAATCAGTATATTACTAAATGCATGAATGGAAATTCGGAGGGCAAGAAAATATAAAATGAAAATACGAAATATTTTTTTTAAAAGAAAAAGAAAATAACGTGGCATTCAAAAGCTACATAACTAGTTACACATCATCATGAATGGTTTCTTGTCTCTTTAAAAATTCATTGATTGCTATAATGTGAATGATGCATTATGTTTTTATCACTTCTTTCAAAGGTATGTGGGCCCAAGATAAATGTGTAAGATACATTATTGTTGTGAGGATTTTTGTGACATTGAGTTATTATCACTTGTATTTAAAAGTACAAGTGCAAGGAATGAATTAATTTGAAGCAAATATGTTGTAATTTATATAGGTATTGCATCATTGAGAACCTATGTATTTGTGATAAATAGTGTGAGAGACAATGTAAAATCCAACATGTAAATTTGACAGATGTATAATAATGTAGTTTAAGGAAATGTTTATATGTCCACAAGTTATCACCGCCCCTACTATAATTATATAACACCTCTCACCATAATACAAATTTCATATTAATACTTGTAAATATATTAAAAAGGAAACTAGTATAGATATCCTGAATACATCTATTTAGAAAATGCGTAGAGATATCAGTTTAAAATTATTTTATTTGATATTTTTATAATTAATTGGTGACCATTGCAATTGTTGATCCATATGATTTAAAGAGAGATTTGTATGTATACAGATTTTCACCATCCCCATTAAAATTCTATAATACCTCTCAACATAATAAAAAACTAATATAATCACTTTTTATTATATTAAAAAGTAAACTATAAATATTCAATTCTAATTCTAACAAACAAGATTTGAGCTATACACTTGATTTATTTGAATTAGCTCAAAAAGTATAGAATACATTTTTACCTAAAGATTTTGTTTCTAACATAAATAGATTTATATATTTTTTACTTTAGAGCCTTGTTCACCATTAAAGCTACTAACTTGGAAATAATAATTAATCATGGGGACCTTTTCTCATATAGCCTCCCATAATTGTAACTACTCTAGTCTTATCATTTCCAATGATCGATGGGAAGATTTCTCGTAATTCTTTGATGTCTAAGGAAATCAAAACTGCCTGTTAGTTTTGCGTGTCATTCTATACAATTTTGCAAGAACACCCACGAGAGGAGAATTTATGTACGTTGTAGGTTCAAGCATGCTAGATTTGGTCCTGAGGTCTACAAAACGGTCATATTTATCTGGTCCCCCCACTATTGCCCCAATTAATGTGTTTGGATTGGAAGAATCTTTGTGAAACCAGTTCATGAAACCTTCAATGCATTTGATCTTCGTTGGTTGTTGATGAATGGAAACTACAGATGCTCCTCTGTGATGTGGTTGCCTTGGGTATTTGGAACCGTATCCTACCATATATGAAATGCCGAGAGGATTCCTTCCCAATAAATAATCAATCTGCAAAGGATATGATTGAGATTCGTTATATTGTATGCTCCAAAATACAAATACAAATACAAATACATGTAGTGTGCTTACTTGTAGCTTTGCGAAGCCCATAACGTCGCTGGGTTTAAAGAGAGTGTTGCCGCATGACAATGTTTGCTTCTTAGCTGATAGTAAATCACTGTATCTTGCCAGCAAAAAAGCAGCACTGGTAACATACTGAGTGTTGGCGCCATCTCTAACATACAGCAAACCTCCTGTGACAAAAGGATTGAATTATAGATATCACTAAGAGAATTTTGAGGGCTATGATTAGAAAAGGAGGAGTAACAAATGATTTACATGGCTGTGACTAGAAAAGGAATCATTGTTCGTGGTATTGGTGAAGAAATAGAGAGCTCACCTGGGGTGGTTTTAACAGAACGAATGGGACTGCCAGGAAGAAGTGAACACACAAAGCGTTCTGCATGACTTCTATAGGCTGAGAATTGAGCTTCCCCTTGGAAATATAACTGGTTGGTGAAGTGCATAAGTTAGCTTTAAGCTAGAAGTATGTTTATATTACATTTTATTTGAAAAATTGCACCAATCAGTCTACGCTTACGTCTGTTAGAAGCACTTGAATTCCAGCATATTTGAGGTCCCAGTTGAATTCATTAACATATGCCTTTAGATCGTCGTGCTGGATAATATAGTTGGAATAATATGGGGATTTCGTAGCTCTGTATAGCCAAGATGCAGCCCAGAGAAGCTCGTCCTGAGATCATATTTACAAGTGCATATGTTAAAAGAAAACCAAATTCTGCTCACAAGAGCATATGCTAAATGAAAACCAAATTCTGCTTACATTGTAGCCTGAAACAGAGCAATAAAATGGACACTCTCCTCCGTAGGTGCCCTTGAATCGATCGGCAAAACTGAAGAGCTGAAGGGAAACATAAATGGGCGGTTAGAAAGAAGATGGATGCATAAGATTTTTCTCAAAATGGATGGATGAAACTTGTTGATTTTGCTGTGTTGGTTAACAGTTAGGTTTTCTATTTTACTTGAGCACCCAAACATACCGATTGAGAACGTTGGAGGAGAAGGTGTGAGTAACGAGGGTTTGTGAATCTGAAAACAATGGAGGAGGCAGCCAAGGCTGCGGCCGTTTCTGCTGCAATTTCTGATCCAGGGGTGTCTTTATCGATCTTGTAAAGAGATCGAGGAGTGTCCATATCTTCTGGACGCTCCCAACAATTATGGTCTGCCTGGGGATCACCCACCTATTTTATGCATCAAGATCAACCTCTTTAGTTTTTCATAATCTTGAAGAATGAATGCTGAATATTTTAGCTTAGATTTCTTTACCTGAACCCATAATTGATCTGGAGTTGCACCAGCCTTGAGAAAGTAGTCAGTTCCCCATCTAATAGCGTCCCTTGCATTCTGAATCTCTCCTGCAGCTTTCAACTCTTTCCCATAATCCAGTGTGCCCCAAGCGAGTGTGGTGATAGTGAATGCCATGGGAAGCCCATATTTCACATTATCGCCTGCATCGTAGTAACCCCCAACTAAATCAACCTGCAGGTGAGTTGCACACAACATTTTGTATGGAGTCAATGAAGAAGGATAGTATGATCCACTTCTACTTTTATCTCTAATCAAATTGAATAAGGATCTATCTCTTCTTCTACTTACGTTTTGCAAGTGCCCATCTGTGAGGCCAGAATCTCCTCTCCACTTTACTCGCTGAGATTGTGGGAGTTTACCAGATCGTTGGGCCTCCAGGAAGAGAATAGACTTCGACAGGGCTGCTCTGTAATCGAATTCTCCACGAACCACCTGCCCTCCACAACAAAACAGCAACAAGACCACTGACAAAAGCGCTTCCATTGCCTTGGCCATATGGACTCGCTGCTTTCTTTGATATGCAATTTAGAATTGTGCGCTAAATTTATATTCTCTCGGATGAGACTGCACCTTTTACTCATGAGATAAAGCTAGCAATGGAACAGGGCAACACGATACTTTTATTTATTTATCACGAGAACTGTGTATGAGTTTCTGTTGCTGAGTCATGCATGGGAACTGCAAGATTTAGAGCATGGAACACCACAAAAATAAACAATTAGTATGAGAAAGCAGGTATTTGCCTTATATCATTTGTCTTTCATTCGATTGTTGTTCACAAGAATTATACGCTTCACAAGAATTATACACGTTTTACCTTTTGATTTGTTGACAAGATTATAAGTTTTACCTTTTGTTTTGAATTGCATTATTTTCCGTAAGCTACCATTAGTATCCTTGATGTTGATTCCCTGAGCGAAATAGGTAGTAATTATCTGCGTTGGTTGATGAATAGTAAGGGAGAATGAGATTATAATTACAGGCTTAAGGCAGGTAAATGTTTGATGTTTGTAGTTTGATTAATTTAAGATATGATACTATTATTCAAATTCTGGTCGTAAGATTAATACTTAAATATAATATGCATGTGTAATAAATACTTCTTGTATTATATATTTGTTTCAAGTATTGGATAAAATTTTTGGTTTCAATATGTTATAATATAAACACATCATGCACAGGAAATAAACGTATGTTTTATAAAAGATGAAAGTTGCATTTGACAAAATGCATTGTCACCGGATTAAAATGTCTTTCAACCTAAAAGCAATGATTCCACCTAATATACCACAATTAATAAGATTACAAATATGTTTGGCTTTCACTCCGACGACAAAATCTATCCCAATGACCTTCGTAGAATTGCCATAAACCAAAACTAAATTAATATACAAATTTTGAAGATTGAGCTGGAAAAACATCACGCCTAGACAAAATTACATTTACCAAAAATCCCACCATCCTACATAAAATAAAATAACAAATTATAGTCTTAGAGGGAATTATTTCCACAAACGACACACAATCTCACTGTGAAAAACCCTGCATATAGATCGGAGATTAGACTTTTCTCTCCTAAACATAACAATAAATAGAATAACAAAAGTTCTGCTGGCTAAAGAAGCAATAACAATCACTCATTGCTATAGATAAGACAAAAAAGTTGTCGATTTTCTTCGTATTGATTAACATGAATATATAAGCATTGGTCGCGAGATTGATTTCTAGCCAAACCTACACGGGATGTACAACTATTAAATCGCCCCAGGAAACACCCATCATTATGACATATGCATATGGAGGGACAAGGTTACTTGCATCACCTCAATTATGATTTTATGTTGAGACATTACTTCTATTAATGGCACATGATTCAGGAGGCTTCTCTAAGAGATTACACCTATTATTCTTTCCTTGCCTTCTTGACTCAAATTCTCACTTTCTTGCCCTTGGCAATCCAAAGGATGGACCTGATTGTATAGCTGGGTTGTATTCTCAAGTAAATGTCTTTTGTAGGAGAAGATGAATGAAACAAGGATGAGAAGGGTCTTCTTCTTCTAGGTTGCCAATGTTCTAGAGGCCATACAAGAAGTTTTGGGTCTTAACTTCATCTAAGTAACGACAAGGCATCAAGTTAGTACAAATATTTCTTCTACAATTGTTAGCAACATTCTTATTATCATAGAAGACAAGGAAATGGCAAAGGCATTAGGGAAGTTTTATGTCTGGTACAAATTTAGAGTCAAGTTTAATAAAAAAATTGTTAAATCAACTCCTATCAAAATTTCCTTAATCCCATTCACATGCTCGAAGTTTAGGGGCATTTCTTGGACATCGGTCTGGTCTGTAGTATCGAGGCCCAATTGTTGGCTCTCTTCAAGGTGGTGGCATTTCAAGGATTCACTAAGAGTGTGATAGAATCATATAATGCTACCATGGATTTTATGACACTCAGCACTAAAAAAAAATCATATCCGTAGAAGGAACAATAAACATGGCGAATGCTACACAAGCCATAATGTTCTTGTACAGAAATGTTGGTCTAGTAAAATACAAAGATGGTTCTTAAAATTGTCAATCCCTAGTGTCTGGTAGTTTTACTTGTTTAAATGCTAGAATTTTTTTTGGAATATACTTGCATGGGTGACCTATGTAGAATGTGTTTTGTTTTCATAACCATCTATATCAAAGATTTCTATATAAGTTTGCCAGTCTCTTTAGAAGTTGAAAATCGCAATTCATCATAAGATATATATGTGAATTGGTTGAATGAGAATAACTTCCAATCATGTAAAGCTAGTCTTCCTTACAAACAGTCATGACTTGATTTTTGATGCAATTTCTCAAAATAAATAAAATGAGAGAGGGTCCTTAGCCCTCTCTCGATTAATAAAAAATGAAACAAAACAAAATATAAAATATTTTCACTAATTTAAAGTTTGGAGTGAGACCCTTGCGTTTACTGCCCAACAGGTTTCAATAGTTAGAATGTGACTGCTTTGTACAAAGTATGAGTTTTCATTGAACTAGGTTGTGTTACAAAATCAATCAGAAGATAATAAGCTTTTTGTGGGAGTAATTTTTTTTTAAAGTTAGAGATCTTTGTTTACCTAGTAAAGCCGATACCAAGAGAGATTAAGTTGTTGGTTAATGCACAAAGACACAGGGGTTCTAACCTCAACAAGATATGATCTTGGATCATCTGTAACAAAACAAGGTTGCTTGAACAACTGATTTTAACACATTTATGATAAACATAATGCTAGTATCCTTAAAGTTAGAGGTTTGAAAACTAAAATTTTAACCAAAATCAAAGCCCCAAAAGTACTTTCTCTATAAAAAAGGAAAAACGAAAACTTTTAATCTAACAAAAGTAAATGGAGAACAATTTAAGCACAACAATACTCCAAATATGTGTGCATCACTCTACGTCCGACATACAAAATTCAAAAGAAACTCTCCAACGAATTTTCTATCTAGACCATCTGAAATCAACAAATAAATTGGTAAGTCTCTCAGTCGCAGTCACAACATAAAAAAAGCAAAAAACAATAAATGCAAGATAGAAGAGAAGCATGCGAGAAATAATTACTGTAGAGTCAATATTTCTGCAGTCCTTTAAAGGAAAATATTGGTTGCAAGGTAAGGTTTGTTTTCAGATGTGGGTCAAGGAGTGTTTCAACTCCTTGAAAGTTGTTTTCCAGATAAAATTAAAAAAATTTATGACTTGTGTACAGAGCGAATTACCTCAAGGTTCTACATAGTTTGTCATGTTGTGAATGATGCTAATGAGAAAAAATGGACAAAGCTTGTAAGAAAATTTTATAAAATTGTATCACGACAAAACAATTTAAAATCAGGCCAACCAAAACATATATTCCTATAACAACCACTTCAATCTATTCACAACAAATGAAATTTAAAAATATTGGGGGTTCTAGAGCTACATGCTCTAGAGATAGAATAAGTTAGAAGTTAGGTTGTATGCAGTGGAGATAAGGATAAAATATATTGCAGGCAGTGGAGAAACACAAAGTGAAAGATTTAAGAATGAAAATTCTAGTGTGAGACATTACACCCTAGCAAGAACTTTCCCAAAAATAATAGAGAGGTGTAAAATAAATTAACATCTTAGATTAGGATTTTAATTTGATTTACATATTCTTCTTTCAAATTGTTTATATTTCTTGTTTTCTAACTTTAATGCTTACAATTAGAGCTGAGTTAAACTAGTACGCACAATTTTGTTTTGTAGAAATGTTGGACTAGCTCGGTATACATTGAATTCAGGAGCAATGAATATCAATTCTCCAATTCATGGTCAAACAAATTTATCACTTGAGTTTTCAAAGGAAGCATTACAAAGAAACACATATTATCATGTTGTTTTATCTTTGTTGAGCATATTTGTGGCACTGACTTTAGTTATAGGTGGAAAAGGGCACAAAACTAGATCAATTTCGCACTTGTCTCAAGTTCAAATAGGTCAATAATTGCACAAAATTTCTTCTCATCTCATTAATATAGTTTTGCTAGATGGAAATGTCAGAGATTTCACTTTTGTGATTTGTGAATGGAGTATGGGTATATCAATCTATGTTGTGAAGAATCGACTTAGGTAATGGGAAATTTCTTCAATTAATACTCAATTTAATTATTACTTTTTTTAATAAAAAAAATTAAGCCTATAATTTTTAAAATTTTTATACATATTAAAAACTCGTTATTTTAAACCATCTGATTTAGATTTTAAATGATTAATATATGTTTATATTTATTTGTTTAGATATACATTTTTGATGTTTATAATATTCAACAAATTGTAAATAAATTATTTTCAACTTTTTTGGTGAATTATAATTTTCTCCAATTTAATTTAATTTAATTTTTTTGGTGAAGGAGATATGTTAATTCATTTATACTTAGCATTAGTACTCAAGTATATTTATGTCTCTCTTTGTAATTTAAATTGATATCTCTTGACATATTTAACATAGATATTTTGAAATATAGGTATGGTAGTTACAAGTATAAAGAAAGATGTAAAATAAGTTAGCATACACGTCTTTAAAGAAAGTTATGTAAAACATATACTAAAGTTTAATTAAATTTGTATTTATTAGTCTATGTATGTATATACAAATATAGACAAAGACTAAAGTTTTCTATTAACTTTTTACTTTATGTTTACATTAATAATAATGCCTTGAAAAATAAAAACCATCTCCAATGTTTGCTAGGCGGTGGAGATAATATTTCTTCGAAAGGGAAAAACCTAAATTTCTCATTGGACTATACAAAATTTCTCTTGAGGAAAAAATAACATTTGATTTGTAAAATTTGGTGAATAATGGGTTAATGGTAGAGGAGGCAAGATAAAAATTAATGCGATTGTGGATGCATGAAATGTTAATGTTGCCTCAACTATATGATCTATTTTTGATTTTATAATTTTTCCGAGTAGATGAGCAACATGCAAGGATATGGCAAGGGCATGTGTTGCTAGGATATGCCTCTCCATTATTTCAAATTTTAGTCACTTTTTCAATTTCCATCATATTGGAATCTACACGCAACCCTTTAACAGTGGCTACGTTATATTGTAGAGTGCATGCAAGTTCAAGCGCTAGTTGAGTATTAAACTCTCCTAATTTCTAGAAATAGTCAAGTGACCCTGCATTTACTAACTCATCTCTACAATTGTGGGCATGGTTGAGCAGGGTGTGAACCAAAGGTTATTTCCTTATAGGATCTCCACCCATCTATCAATTTGCAAATTTTGGTAATAAGATAACTTCTCCTAAAAAATCCACTCTAAATTCCTTGCACTAGACGCTTCCTTACCCAACTTTGCTTTCTGGTTTAGTCAAAATCAACGCTTGTCTAAATTCTATATTTGGTGTTTGTTTCCAATTCTTTCAAAATACTCAACAATGTATAAAGTGGAGAAAATAAAATGGCGTAAATTGAGAAGCCAAAATTCAAAAAAAATATTTTGATATTAATAAGGAGTGAGGAATAATTATGCTAGAAAATTTGTGTATCTTGCTGTTTTTTCACAACCAAAAAATTATCATTCAAAATGAATCGAACAATTGGTAAAAAAGTTGGCATGCAAACTAATGATTGGCATAAATAGTTGTGACAAGGCTCACCCCCAACTTAAGGTAAGCTAAGTGTCCACATGTGCGATATGATAGGGTCAAGTACATTAATTGGGGAAGAGCATGGAGAATCTCTAGTAATAAATCATTAAAAAAAAAATTAAATAGTTATCATAATTGATGAACAATGGGAAAATGAAAAGTTGGAGTCTCATTATATTAGATATTTGTTCTAGATAGACTTACTTGAGAACACTATCTACTTTTGATATGCTTTCTTACCGTGTACTATCTTGTATGGTCATCACATGTCTCTATCCTAGATAGAACAGTTTCTATTCTAGATGAAAACAAATCTTTCAATATAAATGTACATCTCATTAAGCTAAATCCTCCATTAAATTAATACATTAAGCTATTTATTTAAATATTTCTGTTCTCTCATTATTGTCTCAGTTTGACTATACATGTGCTTGACTTATGTGACTTTCTAATATTAGTGATATATTCAAAGGTTCCAGCCAATCTCAAAAAAAATAATTTTCACTTTTAAATATGCATTGCCAAGTGTAAGTTGGTCAAAGATGAGTGCAATATTATAAATGAAAAATAAATATGGGAAAATGGAATTAAGAGGGAAAAGGTGTTTAGTATAGGCTGGTCAGCAATGGCTAATGTAGGAAATTTTAGTAGTTGAAATAATGGATTTGTTATGTAGGGCAAGAGCTTAAAAAAAATGAAAATTCAATACGGTGTTAAGGAGTAAATAACGCAAGGCTAAGAGTGAACTGAGTTGAATTTAAGGCAATGAGTCACATGGAAGTGATTGCAGATTCATTATTGATTGTCTGCAACAGTTGAATCTTTGATGAATTATTACTTGACATGATTACTAATTTGTTCCGAGAAATAATCTGGTCTAGCATTTTCTATTTTTTATAGAATAATACGCTTAGACTAAAACGATCATGGAGAGGTCGGTCTAAAACTTTGTCTCCCCACTGAAAAAACTGCAAGGACTCTAGTTAAAATTTTCTATCCTTAGTTCAAGATACCTCTCTAGAGTCTCCCTTTTGATAAAAGAGACTTTACATGTATATTGATACACAACACTAAAGAAATGCTTCAAAGCTATATTAGATATATAGTGATTTTAAAATCATAAATTTAGAAAATAGCCCACGTTAGACATATGGTTAAATTTTAAAGTTGAGGTTGTGTTCTCCTTGTACACATGGGGAGAACATTTCTCATTCTCTCATTTTTCCTCCCCTTCATTAGAACTTGGAATCAACCCTACCTTTTCTCTCTTAGGGATATTAAGGACACCTTGCCTTTTGAGCCCCTTGATCTTAAGATCTATGATGGTTGTATCTAAGATATGTCTTGGAAAATTGAATCTAAGTCTATTATCTTGGAAATTATGGGGACTCGTCCTTTTGTGAAAGATTTTTCATTTCATTCCAAAAGAATTTGGTTAAACATCAAGACTCTAATGGTTACATACTTGATTGTGCCCTCTTTTTGGTCATCTTCCACTATTTTGTTAATTGCAAGTATGTTTTAGATAATGGTAATTGGTTTTATGGAAAATAAAGTTGTCTTATGGCTCTATATTCTTCTCTCTTTGATCTTGCTATCACGAGAATCACTAATATCTATTAGAAATCTACTTGATTGTCCCAAAAATTTTGAACTAGTGCTTGGATTGTGTTGGAAATGGAGATTTGTCAACTTAGTGTCTTGATTTATAACTTGCAATCAGATTTGTTATCAAACAACACACATATAATACAAAAAGTTATAAAGACAATTCCAATCATAATCATAATAATCATAAACACCTGTGATTTTTCTTTGAGGATTTACGCAATGACTCATCCATGCTATGAAGCCCACGAGAGATCATATAAAGTGCTTTCAGCCTATCCATCAAGTATATGTATATGTATGCATATATATGTATATGTATGTATATATGTATAGATATATGTATATATGCACACACACAGATATATGTATGTATGTATATATATGTATATGTATATATATATATATATGTATATGTATGTATATATATATATATATGTATATGTATATATGTATGTATATATATATATATGTATGTATATATATGTATGTATATATATATGTATGTATGTATATATATATATGTATATATGTATGTATATATATATATGTATATATGTATGTATATATATATATATATTTAGGTATATATGTATGTATATATATATATATATATATATTTAGATGTATCTATGTATGTATATATACACACACACATATATATATACATATAGACATACACATATATACATTTATATACATATGCATATACATATACATATACACAGATGTACATATATATATATATATACATATGCATATATATGTATATATACATATGTATATATGTATGTATATATACATATATACATATATACACATATACATATATATATACATATACATATACATATACATATACATATACATATACATATACATATACATATACATATACATATACATATACATATACATACATACATAAAGACATACATACATACCAATGGGTGTGTGTATGTATACATATACATATACATATATATACATATACATATACATATATGTATGTATATATGTATGTATGTATATGTATGTATGTATGTATGTATGTATGTATGTATGTATGCATGTATGTATGTATGTATTTATGTATCAGAATTCATTTATTATTCAAATTAAGTAATGATTTTATGTAGTTCAGTTAAGTTATTTGTAGTCTACATAGACTCTCCATTTACCACCTTTTTTTGGGAAATATTACAAGTGGTGAAATTCACTCACTATCAAAGATAGGATAAATAAATCTTTCATTTTAAACAATATTTGTAGTTTTGTCTTACCTATTTCCTTAGTTGTGGGATTCATCCTTCTCTTGGGTTGCCTCATTGCCCTACATAGTCTTCCTTTATGTATATTTTGTGAGTACATATATTTGGATTAAGTCCTTTCATACTAATATAATCCCGAGCAAAAGCATCTTTATGTTCTTGTAACAAAGAAACTAATTGCATTTACTTTTGCTGATTCAACCTAATGTTAATATTAATTAAGGTGCCTTATGGTAGTACTCAAGAATATTATATATGTGGTAGGAACTGGTGAAGTAGTTGTAAAGTTGATAAGTAGCTTTCAAATGAGGCTATATGAAGCAATGAATACAAAATATAGGAACTGCATGTCAAATATGACAACATTTTTCATATGTATTATAATCATTTTGGATCATATGGTCCAAGACTCTATCTTTATCTTGTCTTTACAAGATTGGATCTCTTGCTATCATCATGAGTTCTTGTAGAGTATCTCCCTCATTTTCTACAAGGTTTGGCCACATGACCCGATCACTCTCTTGGCGAGGCTAGGCTAGAGGATATAAGATTGGTTTCTTAGTGACATTCCTATTTGAGATAACCATTTTCCCTGATGTGCACCCTATTAAATCATCTATTGATGCAATCATGGGTCTCCCTAGGATGAGCATACACCCCCAAGGTTAGTCGTTAGCTACAAGATGATAAATCTATAGGATACTCCCAAAAGTGTAGTGTTATGAATAGATCTTCCACAACTCCCCCAGGCTTCACAACTGAACTATCAAAAAGATGGAGAACTATGGGTGTATGCGTCAAGTATGATGAATAAAAATTCTACATGGTCTCTCTAGTCATCACATTGATAGCTGCCCCTAGCTCAATGAGAGTGTTCAAAATAAGCAGTCCATTAATTGTAATATTAAAATTTTCTATTTATAAATAATTAATCTTTAATATTTAATAAGTCCATGGAATGCTGCCGAATATTCAATATGTCCATGGAATGCCATCGAGGGCTCTATAATATGCACTAGAACTCGGTCGTTCCATGGCATGTACTCTCAATGAATTTACCTGCACCCTTCACAAGAGCCATTCTCCATATTGCTGTACACTGAGATGCTTCAAAATTCAAAAACTTAGAAAACTTCCGCTAAAAACTATGTATATAAAAACAGGCAAGTTTCCGTTTATAAACAAAACCTAAAATCTCGTAATGCAATAATTATTCGATCTTTAAAAATCTAGGTTGAGATTTCTTGCATTAACATGTGATAGTAATGCAGCCGAGAGGATGTGTGAGAGCCAAAATCTGCTTTACCCCATGTGAAATGACACCGTGAAAATCTCAGAGTACTCGCACTTATCTTCCATTCATACCATCCGCAAGCTACATTTAAATGCATATATGCAAGTTTCCTTTCTGTCCTCCTATCCGCAGCTTCAGGTTAAATGCATACCTGCGAGTACTTTTTAAGATATAATTTGTAATTTAAATGCTGTACTTTCCTTTTGTACCAATTCAAGCAATTCGGGGTATGAAGACAGTTTGATGGGAGATACAACCGACTCAACTAAAATGCCATCACAACCAATATTTGCTAATTTGTCAGCTACAAAATTGCCTTCCCTTAATGTGTGGCTGACAATGTAATATGAAAATGTGTCAATTAAATCCAAAATATGCTTCAAAACATACGATAGGTGCTAAGTCTTAGATCTTTTTGAGGTAACTGCATTGATGATAACTAATGAATCCCTTTCTAAATGTATGTTGGAGAGACCGCATTTCCTTGCTAACACCAGGCCAGCTAGTAAGGCATTTGGCTCTACCAAGTTATTGGTACTCGAAGGGATAGGAGATGCTTGGAAAGAACACATTTTGCCAAATTGATCTCAAATGCAAACTCCAATTCTCGACTTCCCTGTGTTTACACGGGAAGAGCCATCGAAGTTGATCTTAAAGAAATTAGGTGCAGGGGGTAACCATTTTATGGAAGACCTATCTCTAACATGAGCTGAAGACCAATTCAGAGGAATCCCTATTGGCATAATAATACCATTCCATGATTTTACAATTACCTTGTCCCACTGGGTGAATGACTGAACGTCCTTGGAATTAGTGAGAGAAGAATTTATAATTTCTGCAATCGAATTTTCTAACTTGACCAAAATTTGATGTAGAGAAGATGATGCTTTTCTAAAAATTATTTTATTCCCCTCCCACCAGATGGCCCAAATGATGAGAGCAGGAGCACATTTCCAAATGCCTGAGAAATTTGATGATAAAAATAAAAGAGGCCAAGAGTTAAACATATCCCAAAGTGATTCGGGAAGGGCACCATAACTTGGAGTTTATTCATGATGAAGAACCAACATTGGGAGGCAAAGGTGCAATGTAAAAATAAGTGATCAACTGATTCTTCTCCTAAGTCACAAAGCACACAATTAAAAGCTTGTGAAATTTACCCAATTTTACTAGTCTATTTGCTGTTAGGATTCTTTTGTTCAACGTTAACCATGCAAAACAACCTGCTTTTGGCAGAACAATATCATTTCAATAGAATGAGTATGTCCGACTACAAACCGTTCTGCTACAACCCTGTTGTATGGCTTTGTAACCTTCTTTAATTGAATATTGCCCTGATTTAGAAGCTGCCCAAATTAACACATCTTTCCTATTAGACATGAGAACTGTCCTATTCAATAAGATAGCTGCCAAGGAAGAAGATTGCTGAGTGGATATTGGGAGAAGAGTTGGGTCTTTCCAAATTATTTTACCTAAAAATATTTCTACAGCGGACACATAGTCACTCAATTTTGTACCCCAATGAGCTATAGCTATATTCATAATATCTTCCATGTTATCCATTTGAGCAATTGGAGGATGCCCACACCATGAGTCTATCCAAAAGTTAGCACTAAAACCACTATTGACTTCCCATGAAACATACTTAGTTACTAGATTTCTTGAATGCATCATAAAATTACAAATAGCCGACCCTTTTGGAGTATCCAAAATTGTCAAAACTCTAGATGGTTGATTGTTGTCCAAATATTTTTTGTTCTCTCATTAATTTCTCAATTTGACTATACACTTGCTTGACTTGTGTGGCTTGATAATACTAGCAATATATTCAAAGGTTCTAGCCAATTTAAAAATAAAATAAAATTTACCTTTAAATATAGAACAACAAGTGCAAGTTGGTCAATGATGAGTGCAATATTATGAATTCAAATTAGATTAGTAAAATTGGTGTTGAGAGGTAAAATTTGTTGAGTATAGGGTGTTCTTCAATAATGGCCAATGGACAAAATTTTAGTCATTCGAATAATGGATTTGTTATGTTGGGAAAGACCTCAAAACAATCACTCTCTAGTTCTAAGCTTCTGCCCTTAGCTCAAGATACCTCTCCGGTCCCCCTTTTGATGAAATATCCTTTTCACCTAAATGGTACACTAAACTAAAAATGTGCTTCCAAGCCTTATAAGATCTATAGTAGTTTTCAAAAGTCCCAAATTTAAAAAATATGCCATGTCAGACATATGGCTAAATTGTTAAGTTGAGGTTGTGTGGCCTTCGTGTATGTGTGGGGAGAACATCTCTCATTCTCTCAAATTTCATCTCCTTCATTAGAACTAGGATTCAACCCTAATTTTCTCTCTTAGGGATGTTGATGACACATTTCCTTTTGAGCCTCTTGATGATAGTTCTGATACTTAATATAAGTACAGATCCAATAACCAACAAGATGAGAGGGGGGCGGGGGGGGTGAATCATACAAACTTAAACATCCATAAAAACATCAGATTCAACCTCAGTAACATATACTTCAGTAATAAAACCCAAAACTATCAAACATACAAACTCAAAAGCATATAAACATCATAAACCTCATAACACCAGATTTAACGTGGAAACCCAAATAGGGAAAAACCATTGTGGGATTTCGGACCCACTAAGAAATATACTCTTCTAGAGTATGCTCGGTTAAAAGCAAATCCTGTTAAAGATTACAAACACATTGCTAGATGTGACCCGGTTAAGGGATTTCCCTCAGATCTGTTAGGATCTTCACCTTGTTAGAAGTGACTTGTTAAAGGATTTCAAATGCTCAATCTGAATGTCACATTGCTAGAGGGTTTTACAAATAAGACTGTTAAGTCCACTCGGTTAAGAGATTTTCTGTCACTTTCACAAAACAAGAGTAATAAAAATCTATCTGCAACTTCACATCTAAAATGCTAAAGAAGATTCTTATTTGTTCAATACAATCTAGACATAGAACTAATCTTGTACATCTGCTGGGCTTCTATACTCTGTTATTCAAACAGGTCTTCAAGCTTCTATGCTCGGTAATCACTATGTAGCAACCCATTGCATACACTTGCCCGCATACATTGTTTATCAACAGTTTCCTATTTATAAACAATTAGGTAACCGCATAATCTCCTTGATCACATTTCCCATGATCAATCATAGCCATCATATCTTCAATCTTGTCCAGGTTCAATGGATCTTTCGATCTGAAATTGTTTTACCCCGCCTTGGAACTTGCATATTAGTCTTGGAACTTGTGCCAGGGTATTGCGGTTCAATCTGAGCTGTAGATCTTCATGCTGACTTTCAATTGCCTTAGATTCATTAACAAAATTAATGCATGGCATACCAATCATTTAATCAGTTCTAGCTCATCAGCTTCCTTCATTAAATACCACATGTAGACATTTAATGCATTCTGTTATAGCACGGTTACAACTCGGTAACAACTCAGTGAATATTAAACTCCACTCGGTAGACATTCTGCCTTCATTAACTGATACCGATAACCTTAGGGTTTACCGACTAGGTTCCTTAGGGTTTACCGACTAGTTTCTTTGCTTGATAACATAGTATAGTATTAACCTTTACAATTTAAAACATATGTATGATGTTAAAACAATCTAAAACATCATGATCTCATCATTGTCTAACTCAGTACTAGTTGCCCATTTAATACCTTATTCATCCCCTTATTCATCATATTCTTTCTGTGTCTTTTACCGACATCTATAAACTCTTCAAATCATACTTCTCAAGATATGGCAACATCATACTGAATTAGAAAATCAATTTCTTGACATCAATGACAAAATAATAATATCAAGATAGTAAAATATCTTTAATCAGTTATATCCATAATCATCAACAATGCCAAATAGTAAAGAACTAAAAAAAAATTACTTTCTGTAAGAAGTTATTTCCTGCCGTTGTGTATCAACTGAGTCTCCGTCAGAGCATTTTGTCTACAATTCCTGTTCCCTATAATATTTTCTGTTTGATTCCTGTACACCTTTAGAAAAACATCCTAAAGGGTGTAAATCAACATCAACTCCCAAAAGATATTCGATAGAGTCATCGGATTGATGCTTTCACCGAACTCGGTCAGTGAATAGAAGATAGGGGTAGGACCCCTAACTTACTTCTGAGATATTCAAAAGTGTCCCTTGGTAGTGGCTTGGTGAAGATATCTACTATTTGTTCCTTTGTGCTAACATACTCCAACACCACTTTCTTCTCTTGAGCTTCTTCTCCAAGATAATGATATTCGATAGAGATGTGCTTTGTCTTAGAGTGCATAACAAGATTTTTTGAAATATTAATGGCACTAGTATTGTCAAAAAACATAGTTACAGGCTCGGTAACTTTCTCATTTATACCTTCCAACAGTTGTTTGATCCATGCAATGTTGGTATAATTCAGTGCTGCAACAACATATTCAGCTTCTTCTGTTGATTGTGAAACACATCCTTGTTTCTTGCTAAGCCAACTCACTAGTCTTTCTCCTAAAAAGAAAGCTCCTCCACTTGTGCTTTCTGTCATCAATGTTGCCTGCCCAATCATCATCAGTATAAACTTTTAAATCAAAATCATTTCCTTTCTGATATACTAAGCCATAATCCTCAGCGCCTTTCAAGTATCTAAAAATTCTTTTGATTGCTGTCATGTGTGTTTCCTTGGGATCTGCAGAGAATCTTGCAACTATACCTACTACATGTGCTATGTCTGGTCTGCTGTGAACAACATATTGTAGCTTTCCAATCATGGATTGGTAAAGTGTCTCATCAACAGATGCAGATTCATCATTCTTTGATAATTTACAGTTGGTAGTCATAGGAGTACTTACTGGTTTTGAATCCTCCATTCCAAATTTCTTCAAGATTTCCTTTATGTACTTGGATTGAGTAATGAAAAGCTCATTTTTCATTTGCAGTATCTGTAAACCTATAAAATACTTTATCTCACTGATTAATGACATCTCAAATTCTTTGCTCATTTCATTTCCAAAGTTCTTGCATAAAGAGTCATTTCCACAAAATATAATATCATCAGCAAATATTGCTGAGATCAGTATTCCATTTTCATCATTCTTCATGTATATATTGATGTTCTCACTTGTCCTTATAAAACCAATCTTACTCAAATAAGAGTGCAATCTTTCATACCATGCTCTAGGTGCTTGTTTCAAACCATATAAAGCTTTGTTCAATTTACATACCTGATCTTTATTATTGTCTTCAACAAATCCTTCAGGTTGTTCAATAAAAACTTCTTCTTCTAATATTCCATTCAGAAATGTAGATTTGACATCCATTTGATATACCTTGAAGTTCTTGAAAGCAGCATAGGCCAACAATGTTCTTACTCCTTCAAGTCTAGCAAAAGGTGCAAAAGTTTCACCATAATCAATTCCTTCTTCTTGAGCATAAGCTTTGCAATCTAGTCTTGCTTTGTTTTGAATGACCTCTCCTTTTTTATTTAGCTTGTTTATGAAAATCCACTTTGTATTGATTACATTTTTGTCCTTCAGTCTTGGGATTAGTGTCCATGTGTCATTCTACTTGATTTGATCAATCTCTTCTGTCATAGCATTTATCCAATCTTCACTGTTAAATGCCTCTTTCACTATTCTCGGTTCAAATTCAGATATCAAACATGTGTTCTGTCTCAGTTTGTTCCTTGTCATCACTGGATCATCCTTATCTCCTATAATCTGGCTTCGTGCATGATGTCTTCTGACATACTTGGCTAATACAGGCTCGGTAGGCTCCGTATGATCTTCTTCATCACTCTGTTACTGGATATTCTCTTGATTTTCTTCAACAGTCTTCTCGGTAGGACTTCTCGGTTGAACATAGACAAATTCATCATAGTATTCTGGTTCCTTGGAATAATTTCTTTCTGCAAATTCATCAATTTTCACATTTGCACTTTCTACTATTTTGTTAGATGATTTGATCAGACATTTAAATGCTTTGCTTCTAGAAGAATAACCCAGAAATGTTCCTTCTTCACTTTTCTGATCAGACTTGCCATTTCTATCATCTTTATGAACATAGAATCTACTTCCAAAGATTTTAAAATAACTAACATTAGGTTTCTTATCATACCAGATTTCATATGGTGTCTTCAAAGTACCTTTCTTCAATTGAACTCGGTTCAAGGTGTAAATTGCAGTGCTTATTGCTTCTCTCCAAAATGTTTGTGGCACCTTCTTTTCAATCATCAGTGTTCTAGCACAATCCACAATAGATCTGTTTCTTCTCTCAGCTATTCCATTCTGCTGTGGAGTTCTCGGTGCAGAGACTTGTCTTTTAATACCATGATCATTGCAGAATAAGTTGAACTCATCAGATGTGAACTCTCATCCTCTATCTGATCTAAGACATTTCAGTTGTCTTCCTGTTTCATTTTCAACTCTTGCCTTGTACCATTTAAACATTTGAAAAGCTTCTGATTTTTCTTTTAAAAACATTACTGACATCATCCTTGAATAGTCATCCACAAATAATATGAAATATTTATCACCATAATAACTTTGAACTTTCATAGGACCACAAAGATCAGTGTGCACAAGATCCAAAATTACCTTAGAAGTGTAAGACTTACTTGTAAAGCATGATCTTGTCATCTTACCCATCTGGAATCCTCCGCACATAGCATTCTCAGGTTTTTCAAGACTCGGTAGACCTCTTACTCGGTGCTTCTTACTTATTTTGATCAGATTATCAAAATTTACATGACAAAACCTTTTATGCCATAACTAGGTATCATCAATCTTTGCATACAAACACTTATTATAAGTTGAGTCAAGGTGAAATGTGTTACCTTTCGTTTGTGTCCTGGTAGTAGCTAACTTTCCATTCTTGTCATGAACTTTGACAATTCCCTTCTGAAATTCTATTCGGTAACCCGTGTTGTTTAGCTGTGCTACACTCAACAAATTGTATTTCAAACCTTCAACCCAATAAACATCATTGCATCTTGCATTATCAAGAAGTGTTATAGATCCTGTACCTCTTACCGGACATGGTGCATCATTACCAAATCTAACATAGCCTCCATCATAATCTTCTAATGTAACAAACTTGTGTTTATCTTCTGTCATATGATGTGAGCATCCACTATCTATAATCCAAGAATCATTAGTGTTTATGTGAGATATTAGGGCTTTTTCTTCATACCTTTCTTCATTTGATCCATCTTTGATAGCCACACAAACTACTTCCTCTGTATCAGTTTCATCTGATTTATATTCATTGGATTCCTCATCAGCAATTAAGCATGTCTTTCTATCTCTTCTTCTGAAGTCTCGGTGTCCTCTGTAGTGATTATCTTTCTATCTGTCATCTCGGTAATCTCTCTTTTCAGTAGATTCTTTGTCAGGATAGTTAGAAGCCATATGTCCTATCTTATCACAATCGAAACATTTCAAAGGTAGTTTTCCTTTATACTTACCTTTGCCTCTCGATAACCTTTTGGCTAATAGTGCTTCAAACTCTTCTTGCATTCTGATTTCTTCATGCAGTTTTTGTAAATTTCCTGCATGTTTTTTTGAAATCTTTCTCTTGCTCCACTATGATCTCTTTCAGAGTACTTATACTTTCTTTCATTGTAATCGTTAGATTTATCAAGATGAAAACAACTAAATGCAGATTCAACTTTATTTACCGAAGATCCACTGTTATTAAAGTTACTTAACCCAAATGCATGTAGCTTACCAATAGTAGCATCTAAAGAACTGGCATATTAGGTACAAACCTCAATTCATTGATTGCAAAGACTCGGATTGCATAAGCTGGTAGAAGGGTTCTTAACAACTTACTTGTTATAGCCTTTTCTTTAATAGTTCGACCTGCTCCTTTGATTTGATTGACTATCTCCTTTAGTCTTGTACTGTACCGAGTTATGTTCTCACCTTCATTCATCCTCATAGATTCAAGTTGTCCTCTTAGACTATCTACTTTTTCTCTTTGAACATGTTCATCTCCTCCATATACTGATATGAGCTTATCCCACATTTCCTTTGCATCATTGCAGCCTTCTAGATCATTAAACTATGAATCGGTCAATACAAATGTTATTTCAATCATTGCTTGAATATGTTCTTGCTTTTCCTTTATCTCTTCCATAGTCAATGGATAGGTGCTCGGTGAAACAAAATCATTATCCAGATAGTATACATCATATTCTCCAACTCCAAATAGATGTAGCTTCATTCTTTTCTGCCATGTAGAGAAACTTGACTTGTTCAGCTTCGGTGCATCTCTCTTAGACATCTTTGGATCTTTAACTCAAGTGCCTTTAAATGTTTCTTCCGGAGTCCAAAGCTCTGATACCAATTGATAGTTCTGATACTTAATATAAGTACAGATCCAATAACCAACAAGATAAGAGGGCGGGGTGGGGTGAATCATACAAACTTAAACATCCATAAAAACATCAGATTCAACCTCGGTAACATATAATTCAGTAATAAAACCCAAAACTGTCAAACATGCAAACTCAAAAGCATATAAACATCATAAACCTCATAACACCAAATTTAACGCGGAAACCCAAATAGGTAAAAGCCACTGTGGGATTTTGGACCCACTAAGAAATATACTCTTCTAAAGTATGCTCGGTTAAAAGCAAATCCTATTAAAGATTACAAACACATTGCTAGATGTGACCCGGTTAAGGGACTTCCCTCAGATCTGTCAGGATCTTCACCTTGTTAGAAGTGACCTTGTTAAAGGATTTCAAACACTCAATCTGAATGTCACATTGCTAGAGGGTTTTACAAATAAGACTGTTAAATCCACTCGGTTAAGAGATTTTGTGTCACTTTCAAAAAACAACAGTAATAAAAATCTATTTGCAACTTCACATCTAAAATGCTAAAGCAGATTCTTATTTGTTCAATACAATCTAGACATAGAACTAATCTTGTCCATCTGCTGGGCTTCTATACTCTGTTATTCAAACAGGTCTTCAAGCTTCTGTGCTCGGTAATCACTATGTAGCAACCCTGTGCATACACTTGTCCGCATACATTGTTTATCAATAGTTTCCTATTAATAAATAATTAGGTAACCGCATAATCTCCTTGATCACATTTCCCATGATCAATCATAGCCATCAGATCTTCAATCTTGTCCAGGTTCAATGCATCTTTCGATCTGAAAATGTTTTACGCTGCTTTGGAACTTGCATATTAGTCTTGGAACTTGTGATAGGGTATTGTGGTTCAATCTGAGTTGTAGATCTTCATGCCGACTTTCCATTGCCTTAGATTCATTAACAAACTTCATGCACGACATACCAATCATTTAATTAGTTCCAGCTCATCAGCTTCCTTCATTAAATACTGCATGTAAACATTTAATGCATTCTGTTATAGCTCGGCTACAACACGGTAACAACTCGGTGAATACTAAACTTCACTCGGTAGACATTCTGCATTCATTAACCGATACCGATAACCTTAGGGTTTACCAACTAGGTTCCTTAGGGTTTACCGACTAGGTTCTTTGCTTGATAACATAGTATAGTATTAACCTTTACAATTTACAACATATGTATGATGTTAAAACAATCTAAAACATCATGATCTCATCATTGTCTAACTCGGTACTAGTTGCCCATTGAATACCTTATTCATCCCCTTATTCATCATATTCTTTCTGTGTCTTTTACCGACATCTATAAATTCTTCAAATCATACTTCTCAAGATATGGCAACATCATATTGAATTAGAAAATCAATTTCTTGACATCAATGACAAAATAATAATATCAAGATAGTAAAATATCTTTAATCAGTTATATCCATAATCATCAACAACCTTTTCAATATCCTTATGAAATGCCAACAATCTTTCATTGTCTTTTATAATGCAATATTGCCAACACTTGATCTTTAGCTCTATGCAGATCTATGATGATTTTATATAGGATATTTCATGGAAACTGAACTCTAGGTATACCGTCTTGAAAATTATGGGGAAGCATCCCTGTGTGGAAGATTGTGCCCTATTTTAGGTCTTCTTTCACGATTTTTTTAATTGAAAGTATGTTTTGGATAATAGTCATTCGTTATATGAAAAATAAAGTTTACTTATGGTTCTATGTTGTCCCTTGTTTGATCTTGGTATTGTGAGAATCACCAATATCTCAATTTGGTTACAGTGTCAAAATCTTCTTTTAATTATGATGAACTCTTTGCTCATTGAAGCCCTTCTCAATAGAGTCAATAAAATGCACGATGGTTAACTTCTTTGATCCTTTATCATACTTGGTTATAATTAACTTTTCATATGATTCACGGTTACAATATATAAACAATAAGGGCCTTTTAGAGAATTGTTTTATATTTAACTAAATGGGGTACAAAACTATGGGTTGCAATATAAAATATATTTCAAATCTTTGTTTTGCTAAACTCACAAAAGGGGTTTACAAAATGACATTTCTAATCTCAACTTTTTTTGACGAAATCAAAGGATTTGTTTAATAATTTTTGCAAACTTCCTTTATCACTATGGTTGTTGGGTTTGTTTCTATGAATAAATTGCTTTGTCTTGTGTGGTGGACTTTTTTTCTCTAGTGGTTTTCCAAGGAAATCATCAAACCTCTAAAATTATTGAAATTTCTCATCAGGACGATTTCCATCTTTCTAAAGATGAGGATATCCTCCATGTTTGATATCAACAAGATATTTTTAGTCTTAATGATTCCTTGGTTCATTAAGATGAATTTATTTTCTCAAACATCACCAATATAACCTAGACTAAGAGTAATATTTTTATAAAACATTAGTAAAATCGATAAGTGACCAAGTATGAAATCCGAGGTTAAAAAATATAAAATGGAAGCCCAAGGCTCTATTGGAAAGGCCTCTCAATGGATCTCTTGATGCACTCCTTACCAAGAGAAAATGAAAGGGAAAAAGTGAAGTCTTTTAGGCCTTTGACATCTGTGAAAAGTTACTTTTTCTTGACTTTTTTGGAGGGATGACTTGTTAACATGTTACCTGTAGTGAGCTTCATCTTTGTGGACTTCCTTTCTCTTCTTCTTTTCTCTGCATTTTTCAAATACCCATCATCTCTATTTGGTATGCCATTTTATATGTGAGTGGACCCTCCTTTTACAAATTGTCCATAAAAAAATTACCTATAAATATAAAATTATAAAAAATTATTTAAAAAAATCAAAATCAGTATATTACTAAATGCATGAATGGAAATTCGGAGGGCAAGAAAATATAAAATGAAAATACGAAATATTTTTTTTAAAAGAAAAAGAAAATAACGTGGCATTCAAAAGCTACATAACTAGTTACACATCATCATGAATGGTTTCTTGTCTCTTTAAAAATTCATTGATTGCTATAATGTGAATGATGCATTATGTTTTTATCACTTCTTTCAAAGGTATGTGGGCCCAAGATAAATGTGTAAGATACATTATTGTTGTGAGGATTTTTGTGACATTGAGTTATTATCACTTGTATTTAAAAGTACAAGTGCAAGGAATGAATTAATTTGAAGCAAATATGTTGTAATTTATATAGGTATTGCATCATTGAGAACCTATGTATTTGTGATAAATAGTGTGAGAGACAATGTAAAATCCAACATGTAAATTTGACAGATGTATAATAATGTAGTTTAAGGAAATGTTTATATGTCCACAAGTTATCACCGCCCCTACTATAATTATATAACACCTCTCACCATAATACAAATTTCATATTAATACTTGTAAATATATTAAAAAGGAAACTAGTATAGATATCCTGAATACATCTATTTAGAAAATGCGTAGAGATATCAGTTTAAAATTATTTTATTTGATATTTTTATAATTAATTGGTGACCATTGCAATTGTTGATCCATATGATTTAAAGAGAGATTTGTATGTATACAGATTTTCACCATCCCCATTAAAATTCTATAATACCTCTCAACATAATAAAAAACTAATATAATCACTTTTTATTATATTAAAAAGTAAACTATAAATATTCAATTCTAATTCTAACAAACAAGATTTGAGCTATACACTTGATTTATTTTAATTAGCTCAAAAAGTATAGAATACATTTTTACCTAAAGATTTTGTTTCTAACATAAATAGATTTATATATTTTTTACTTTAGAGCCTTGTTCACCATTAAAGCTACTAACTTGGAAATAATAATTAATCATGGGGACCTTTTCTCATATAGCCTCCCATAATTGTAACTACTCTAGTCTTAGCATTTCCAATGATCGATGGGAAGATTTCTCGTAATTCTTTGATGTCTAAGGAAATCAAAACTGCCTGTTAGTTTTGCGTGTCATTCTATACAATTTTGCAAGAACACCCACGAGAGGAGAATTTATGTACGTTGTAGGTTCAAGCATGCTAGATTTGGTCCTGAGGTCTACAAAACGGTCATATTTATCTGGTCCCCCCACTATTGCCCCAATTAATGTGTTTGGATTGGAAGAATCTTTGTGAAACCAGTTCATGAAACCTTCAATGCATTTGATCTTCGTTGGTTGTTGATGAATGGAAACTACAGATGCTCCTCTGTGATGTGGTTGCCTTGGGTATTTGGAACCGTATCCTACCATATATGAAATGCCGAGAGGATTCCTTCCCAATAAATAATCAATCTGCAAAGGATATGATTGAGATTCGTTATATTGTATGCTCCAAAATACAAATACAAATACAAATACATGTAGTGTGCTTACTTGTAGCTTTGCGAAGCCCATAACGTCGCTGGGTTTAAAGAGAGTGTTGCCGCATGACAATGTTTGCTTCTTAGCTGATAGTAAATCACTGTATCTTGCCAGCAAAAAAGCAGCACTGGTAACATACTGAGTGTTGGCGCCATCTCTAACATACAGCAAACCTCCTGTGACAAAAGGATTGAATTATAGATATCACTAAGAGAATTTTGAGGGCTATGATTAGAAAAGGAGGAGTAACAAATGATTTACATGGCTGTGACTAGAAAAGGAATCATTGTTCGTGGTATTGGTGAAGAAATAGAGAGCTCACCTGGGGTGGTTTTAACAGAACGAATGGGACTGCCAGGAAGAAGTGAACACACAAAGCGTTCTGCATGACTTCTATAGGCTGAGAATTGAGCTTCCCCTTGGAAATATAACTGGTTGGTGAAGTGCATAAGTTAGCTTTAAGCTAGAAGTATGTTTATATTACATTTTATTTGAAAAATTGCACCAATCAGTCTACGCTTACGTCTGTTAGAAGCACTTGAATTCCAGCATATTTGAGGTCCCAGTTGAATTCATTAACATATGCCTTTAGATCGTCGTGCTGGATAATATAGTTGGAATAATATGGGGATTTCGTAGCTCTGTATAGCCAAGATGCAGCCCAGAGAAGCTCGTCCTGAGATCATATTTACAAGTGCATATGTTAAAAGAAAACCAAATTCTGCTCACAAGAGCATATGCTAAATGAAAACCAAATTCTGCTTACATTGTAGCCTGAAACAGAGCAATAAAATGGACACTCTCCTCCGTAGGTGCCCTTGAATCGATCGGCAAAACTGAAGAGCTGAAGGGAAACATAAATGGGCGGTTAGAAAGAAGATGGATGCATAAGATTTTTCTCAAAATGGATGGATGAAACTTGTTGATTTTGCTGTGTTGGTTAACAGTTAGGTTTTCTATTTTACTTGAGCACCCAAACATACCGATTGAGAACGTTGGAGGAGAAGGTGTGAGTAACGAGGGTTTGTGAATCTGAAAACAATGGAGGAGGCAGCCAAGGCTGCGGCCGTTTCTGCTGCAATTTCTGATCCAGGGGTGTCTTTATCGATCTTGTAAAGAGATCGAGGAGTGTCCATATCTTCTGGACGCTCCCAACAATTATGGTCTGCCTGGGGATCACCCACCTATTTTATGCATCAAGATCAACCTCTTTAGTTTTTCATAATCTTGAAGAATGAATGCTGAATATTTTAGCTTAGATTTCTTTACCTGAACCCATAATTGATCTGGAGTTGCACCAGCCTTGAGAAAGTAGTCAGTTCCCCATCTAATAGCGTCCCTTGCATTCTGAATCTCTCCTGCAGCTTTCAACTCTTTCCCATAATCCAGTGTGCCCCAAGCGAGTGTGGTGATAGTGAATGCCATGGGAAGCCCATATTTCACATTATCGCCTGCATCGTAGTAACCCCCAACTAAATCAACCTGCAGGTGAGTTGCACACAACATTTTGTATGGAGTCAATGAAGAAGGATAGTATGATCCACTTCTACTTTTATCTCTAATCAAATTGAATAAGGATCTATCTCTTCTTCTACTTACGTTTTGCAAGTGCCCATCTGTGAGGCCAGAATCTCCTCTCCACTTTACTCGCTGAGATTGTGGGAGTTTACCAGATCGTTGGGCCTCCAGGAAGAGAATAGACTTCGACAGGGCTGCTCTGTAATCGAATTCTCCACGAACCACCTGCCCTCCACAACAAAACAGCAACAAGACCACTGACAAAAGCGCTTCCATTGCCTTGGCCATATGGACTCGCTGCTTTCTTTGATATGCAATTTAGAATTGTGCGCTAAATTTATATTCTCTCGGATGAGACTGCACCTTTTACTCATGAGATAAAGCTAGCAATGGAACAGGGCAACACGATACCTTTATTTATTTATCACGAGAACTGTGTATGAGTTTCTGTTGCTGAGTCATGCATGGGAACTGCAAGATTTAGAGCATGGAACACCACAAAAATAAACAATTAGTATGAGAAAGCAGGTATTTGCCTTATATCATTTGTCTTTCATTCGATTGTTGTTCACAAGAATTATACGCTTCACAAGAATTATACACGTTTTACCTTTTGATTTGTTGACAAGATTATAAGTTTTACCTTTTGTTTTGAATTGCATTATTTTCCGTAAGCTACCATTAGTATCCTTGATGTTGATTCCCTGAGCGAAATAGGTAGTAATTATCTGCGTTGGTTGATGAATAGTAAGGGAGAATGAGATTATAATTACAGGCTTAAGGCAGGTAAATGTTTGATGTTTGTAGTTTGATTAATTTAAGATATGATACTATTATTCAAATTCTGGTCGTAAGATTAATACTTAAATATAATATGCATGTGTAATAAATACTTCTTGTATTATATATTTGTTTCAAGTATTGGATAAAATTTTTGGTTTCAATATGTTATAATATAAACACATCATGCACAGGAAATAAACGTATGTTTTATAAAAGATGAAAGTTGCATTTGACAAAATGCATTGTCACCGGATTAAAATGTCTTTCAACCTAAAAGCAATGATTCCACCTAATATACCACAATTAATAAGATTACAAATATGTTTGGCTTTCACTCCGACGACAAAATCTATCCCAATGACCTTCGTAGAATTGCCATAAACCAAAACTAAATTAATATACAAATTTTGAAGATTGAGCTGGAAAAACATCACGCCTAGACAAAATTACATTTACCAAAAATCCCACCATCCTACATAAAATAAAATAACAAATTATAGTCTTAGAGGGAATTATTTCCACAAACGACACACAATCTCACTGTGAAAAACCCTGCATATAGATCGGAGATTAGACTTTTCTCTCCTAAACATAACAATAAATAGAATAACAAAAGTTCTGCTGGCTAAAGAAGCAATAACAATCACTCATTGCTATAGATAAGACAAAAAAGTTGTCGATTTTCTTCGTATTGATTAACATGAATATATAAGCATTGGTCGCGAGATTGATTTCTAGCCAAACCTACACGGGATGTACAACTATTAAATCGCCCCAGGAAACACCCATCATTATGACATATGCATATGGAGGGACAAGGTTACTTGCATCACCTCAATTATGATTTTATGTTGAGACATTACTTCTATTAATGGCACATGATTCAGGAGGCTTCTCTAAGAGATTACACCTATTATTCTTTCCTTGCCTTCTTGACTCAAATTCTCACTTTCTTGCCCTTGGCAATCCAAAGGATGGACCTGATTGTATAGCTGGGTTGTATTCTCAAGTAAATGTCTTTTGTAGGAGAAGATGAATGAAACAAGGATGAGAAGGGTCTTCTTCTTCTAGGTTGCCAATGTTCTAGAGGCCATACAAGAAGTTTTGGGTCTTAACTTCATCTAAGTAACGACAAGGCATCAAGTTAGTACAAATATTTCTTCTACAATTGTTAGCAACATTCTTATTATCATAGAAGACAAGGAAATGGCAAAGGCATTAGGGAAGTTTTATGTCTGGTACAAATTTAGAGTCAAGTTTAATAAAAAAATTGTTAAATCAACTCCTATCAAAATTTCCTTAATCCCATTCACATGCTCGAAGTTTAGGGGCATTTCTTGGACATCGGTCTGGTCTGTAGTATCGAGGCCCAATTGTTGGCTCTCTTCAAGGTGGTGGCATTTCAAGGATTCACTAAGAGTGTGATAGAATCATATAATGCTACCATGGATTTTATGACACTCAGCACTAAAAAAAAATCATATCCGTAGAAGGAACAATAAACATGGCGAATGCTACACAAGCCATAATGTTCTTGTACAGAAATGTTGGTCTAGTAAAATACAAAGATGGTTCTTAAAATTGTCAATCCCTAGTGTCTGGTAGTTTTACTTGTTTAAATGCTAGAATTTTTTTTGGAATATACTTGCATGGGTGACCTATGTAGAATGTGTTTTGTTTTCATAACCATCTATATCAAAGATTTCTATATAAGTTTGCCAGTCTCTTTAGAAGTTGAAAATCGCAATTCATCATAAGATATATATGTGAATTGGTTGAATGAGAATAACTTCCAATCATGTAAAGCTAGTCTTCCTTACAAACAGTCATGACTTGATTTTTGATGCAATTTCTCAAAATAAATAAAATGAGAGAGGGTCCTTAGCCCTCTCTCGATTAATAAAAAATGAAACAAAACAAAATATAAAATATTTTCACTAATTTAAAGTTTGGAGTGAGACCCTTGCGTTTACTGCCCAACAGGTTTCAATAGTTAGAATGTGACTGCTTTGTACAAAGTATGAGTTTTCATTGAACTAGGTTGTGTTACAAAATCAATCAGAAGATAATAAGCTTTTTGTGGGAGTAATTTTTTTTTAAAGTTAGAGATCTTTGTTTACCTAGTAAAGCCGATACCAAGAGAGATTAAGTTGTTGGTTAATGCACAAAGACACAGGGGTTCTAACCTCAACAAGATATGATCTTGGATCATCTGTAACAAAACAAGGTTGCTTGAACAACTGATTTTAACACATTTATGATAAACATAATGCTAGTATCCTTAAAGTTAGAGGTTTGAAAACTAAAATTTTAACCAAAATCAAAGCCCCAAAAGTACTTTCTCTATAAAAAAGGAAAAACGAAAACTTTTAATCTAACAAAAGTAAATGGAGAACAATTTAAGCACAACAATACTCCAAATATGTGTGCATCACTCTACGTCCGACATACAAAATTCAAAAGAAACTCTCCAACGAATTTTCTATCTAGACCATCTGAAATCAACAAATAAATTGGTAAGTCTCTCAGTCCCAGTCACAACATAAAAAAAGCAAAAAACAATAAATGCAAGATAGAAGAGAAGCATGCGAGAAATAATTACTGTAGAGTCAATATTTCTGCAGTCCTTTAAAGGAAAATATTGGTTGCAAGGTAAGGTTTGTTTTCAGATGTGGGTCAAGGAGTGTTTCAACTCCTTGAAAGTTGTTTTCCAGATAAAATTAAAAAAATTTATGACTTGTGTACAGAGCGAATTACCTCAAGGTTCTACATAGTTTGTCATGTTGTGAATGATGCTAATGAGAAAAAATGGACAAAGCTTGTAAGAAAATTTTATAAAATTGTATCACGACAAAACAATTTAAAATCAGGCCAACCAAAACATATATTCCTATAACAACCACTTCAATCTATTCACAACAAATGAAATTTAAAAATATTGGGGGTTCTAGAGCTACATGCTCTAGAGATAGAATAAGTTAGAAGTTAGGTTGTATGCAGTGGAGATAAGGATAAAATATATTGCAGGCAGTGGAGAAACACAAAGTGAAAGATTTAAGAATGAAAATTCTAGTGTGAGACATTACACCCTAGCAAGAACTTTCCCAAAAATAATAGAGAGGTGTAAAATAAATTAACATCTTAGATTAGGATTTTAATTTGATTTACATATTCTTCTTTCAAATTGTTTATATTTCTTGTTTTCTAACTTTAATGCTTACAATTAGAGCTGAGTTAAACTAGTACGCACAATTTTGTTTTGTAGAAATGTTGGACTAGCTCGGTATACATTGAATTCAGGAGCAATGAATATCAATTCTCCAATTCATGGTCAAACAAATTTATCACTTGAGTTTTCAAAGGAAGCATTACAAAGAAACACATATTATCATGTTGTTTTATCTTTGTTGAGCATATTTGTGGCACTGACTTTAGTTATAGGTGGAAAAGGGCACAAAACTAGATCAATTTCGCACTTGTCTCAAGTTCAAATAGGTCAATAATTGCACGAAATTTCTTCTCATCTCATTAATATAGTTTTGCTAGATGGAAATGTCAGAGATTTCACTTTTGTGATTTGTGAATGGAGTATGGGTATATCAATCTATGTTGTGAAGAATCGACTTAGGTAATGGGAAATTTCTTCAATTAATACTCAATTTAATTATTACTTTTTTTAATAAAAAAAATTAAGCCTATAATTTTTAAAATTTTTATACATATTAAAAACTCGTTATTTTAAACCATCTGATTTAGATTTTAAATGATTAATATATGTTTATATTTATTTGTTTAGATATACATTTTTGATGTTTATAATATTCAACAAATTGTAAATAAATTATTTTCAACTTTTTTGGTGAATTATAATTTTCTCCAATTTAATTTAATTTAATTTTTTTGGTGAAGGAGATATGTTAATTCATTTATACTTAGCATTAGTACTCAAGTATATTTATGTCTCTCTTTGTAATTTAAATTGATATCTCTTGACATATTTAACATAGATATTTTGAAATATAGGTATGGTAGTTACAAGTATAAAGAAAGATGTAAAATAAGTTAGCATACACGTCTTTAAAGAAAGTTATGTAAAACATATACTAAAGTTTAATTAAATTTGTATTTATTAGTCTATGTATGTATATACAAATATAGACAAAGACTAAAGTTTTCTATTAACTTTTTACTTTATGTTTACATTAATAATAATGCCTTGAAAAATAAAAACCATCTCCAATGTTTGCTAGGCGGTGGAGATAATATTTCTTCGAAAGGGAAAAACCTAAATTTCTCATTGGACTATACAAAATTTCTCTTGAGGAAAAAATAACATTTGATTTGTAAAATTTGGTGAATAATGGGTTAATGGTAGAGGAGGCAAGATAAAAATTAATGCGATTGTGGATGCATGAAATGTTAATGTTGCCTCAACTATATGATCTATTTTTGATTTTATAATTTTTCCGAGTAGATGAGCAACATGCAAGGATATGGCAAGGGCATGTGTTGCTAGGATATGCCTCTCCATTATTTCAAATTTTAGTCACTTTTTCAATTTCCATCATATTGGAATCTACACGCAACCCTTTAACAGTGGCTACGTTATATTGTAGAGTGCATGCAAGTTCAAGCGCTAGTTGAGTATTAAACTCTCCTAATTTCTAGAAATAGTCAAGTGACCCTGCATTTACTAACTCATCTCTACAATTGTGGGCATGGTTGAGCAGGGTGTGAACCAAAGGTTATTTCCTTATAGGATCTCCACCCATCTATCAATTTGCAAATTTTGGTAATAAGATAACTTCTCCTAAAAAATCCACTCTAAATTCCTTGCACTAGACGCTTCCTTACCCAACTTTGCTTTCTGGTTTAGTCAAAATCAACGCTTGTCTAAATTCTATATTTGGTGTTTGTTTCCAATTCTTTCAAAATACTCAACAATGTATAAAGTGGAGAAAATAAAATGGCGTAAATTGAGAAGCCAAAATTCAAAAAAAATATTTTGATATTAATAAGGAGTGAGGAATAATTATGCTAGAAAATTTGTGTATCTTGCTGTTTTTTCACAACCAAAAAATTATCATTCAAAATGAATCGAACAATTGGTAAAAAAGTTGGCATGCAAACTAATGATTGGCATAAATAGTTGTGACAAGGCTCACCCCCAACTTAAGGTAAGCTAAGTGTCCACATGTGCGATATGATAGGGTCAAGTACATTAATTGGGGAAGAGCATGGAGAATCTCTAGTAATAAATCATTAAAAAAAAAATTAAATAGTTATCATAATTGATGAACAATGGGAAAATGAAAAGTTGGAGTCTCATTATATTAGATATTTGTTCTAGATAGACTTACTTGAGAACACTATCTACTTTTGATATGCTTTCTTACCGTGTACTATCTTGTATGGTCATCACATGTCTCTATCCTAGATAGAACAGTTTCTATTCTAGATGAAAACAAATCTTTCAATATAAATGTACATCTCATTAAGCTAAATCCTCCATTAAATTAATACATTAAGCTATTTATTTAAATATTTCTGTTCTCTCATTATTGTCTCAGTTTGACTATACATGTGCTTGACTTATGTGACTTTCTAATATTAGTGATATATTCAAAGGTTCCAGCCAATCTCAAAAAAAATAATTTTCACTTTTAAATATGCATTGCCAAGTGTAAGTTGGTCAAAGATGAGTGCAATATTATAAATGAAAAATAAATATGGGAAAATGGAATTAAGAGGGAAAAGGTGTTTAGTATAGGCTGGTCAGCAATGGCTAATGTAGGAAATTTTAGTAGTTGAAATAATGGATTTGTTATGTAGGGCAAGAGCTTAAAAAAAATGAAAATTCAATACGGTGTTAAGGAGTAAATAACGCAAGGCTAAGAGTGAACTGAGTTGAATTTAAGGCAATGAGTCACATGGAAGTGATTGCAGATTCATTATTGATTGTCTGCAACAGTTGAATCTTTGATGAATTATTACTTGACATGATTACTAATTTGTTCCGAGAAATAATCTGGTCTAGCATTTTCTATTTTTTATAGAATAATACGCTTAGACTAAAACGATCATGGAGAGGTCGGTCTAAAACTTTGTCTCCCCACTGAAAAAACTGCAAGGACTCTAGTTAAAATTTTCTATCCTTAGTTCAAGATACCTCTCTAGAGTCTCCCTTTTGATAAAAGAGACTTTACATGTATATTGATACACAACACTAAAGAAATGCTTCAAAGCTATATTAGATATATAGTGATTTTAAAATCATAAATTTAGAAAATAGCCCACGTTAGACATATGGTTAAATTTTAAAGTTGAGGTTGTGTTCTCCTTGTACACATGGGGAGAACATTTCTCATTCTCTCATTTTTCCTCCCCTTCATTAGAACTTGGAATCAACCCTACCTTTTCTCTCTTAGGGATATTAAGGACACCTTGCCTTTTGAGCCCCTTGATCTTAAGATCTATGATGGTTGTATCTAAGATATGTCTTGGAAAATTGAATCTAAGTCTATTATCTTGGAAATTATGGGGACTCGTCCTTTTGTGAAAGATTTTTCATTTCATTCCAAAAGAATTTGGTTAAACATCAAGACTCTAATGGTTACATACTTGATTGTGCCCTCTTTTTGGTCATCTTCCACTATTTTGTTAATTGCAAGTATGTTTTAGATAATGGTAATTGGTTTTATGGAAAATAAAGTTGTCTTATGGCTCTATATTCTTCTCTCTTTGATCTTGCTATCACGAGAATCACTAATATCTATTAGAAATCTACTTGATTGTCCCAAAAATTTTGAACTAGTGCTTGGATTGTGTTGGAAATGGAGATTTGTCAACTTAGTGTCTTGATTTATAACTTGCAATCAGATTTGTTATCAAACAACACACATATAATACAAAAAGTTATAAAGACAATTCCAATCATAATCATAATAATCATAAACACCTGTGATTTTTCTTTGAGGATTTACGCAATGACTCATCCATGCTATGAAGCCCACGAGAGATCATATAAAGTGCTTTCAGCCTATCCATCAAGTATATGTATATGTATGCATATATATGTATATGTATGTATATATGTATAGATATATGTATATATGCACACACACAGATATATGTATGTATGTATATATATGTATATGTATATATATATATATATGTATATGTATGTATATATATATATATATGTATATGTATATATGTATGTATATATATATATATGTATGTATATATATGTATGTATATATATATGTATGTATGTATATATATATATGTATATATGTATGTATATATATATATGTATATATGTATGTATATATATATATATATTTAGGTATATATGTATGTATATATATATATATATATATATTTAGATGTATCTATGTATGTATATATACACACACACATATATATATACATATAGACATACACATATATACATTTATATACATATGCATATACATATACATATACACAGATGTACATATATATATATATATACATATGCATATATATGTATATATACATATGTATATATGTATGTATATATACATATATACATATATACACATATACATATATATATACATATACATATACATATACATATACATATACATATACATATACATATACATATACATATACATATACATATACATATACATACATACATAAAGACATACATACATACCAATGGGTGTGTGTATGTATACATATACATATACATATATATACATATACATATACATATATGTATGTATATATGTATGTATGTATATGTATGTATGTATGTATGTATGTATGTATGTATGTATGCATGTATGTATGTATGTATTTATGTATCAGAATTCATTTATTATTCAAATTAAGTAATGATTTTATGTAGTTCAGTTAAGTTATTTGTAGTCTACATAGACTCTCCATTTACCACCTTTTTTTGGGAAATATTACAAGTGGTGAAATTCACTCACTATCAAAGATAGGATAAATAAATCTTTCATTTTAAACAATATTTGTAGTTTTGTCTTACCTATTTCCTTAGTTGTGGGATTCATCCTTCTCTTGGGTTGCCTCATTGCCCTACATAGTCTTCCTTTATGTATATTTTGTGAGTACATATATTTGGATTAAGTCCTTTCATACTAATATAATCCCGAGCAAAAGCATCTTTATGTTCTTGTAACAAAGAAACTAATTGCATTTACTTTTGCTGATTCAACCTAATGTTAATATTAATTAAGGTGCCTTATGGTAGTACTCAAGAATATTATATATGTGGTAGGAACTGGTGAAGTAGTTGTAAAGTTGATAAGTAGCTTTCAAATGAGGCTATATGAAGCAATGAATACAAAATATAGGAACTGCATGTCAAATATGACAACATTTTTCATATGTATTATAATCATTTTGGATCATATGGTCCAAGACTCTATCTTTATCTTGTCTTTACAAGATTGGATCTCTTGCTATCATCATGAGTTCTTGTAGAGTATCTCCCTCATTTTCTACAAGGTTTGGCCACATGACCCGATCACTCTCTTGGCGAGGCTAGGCTAGAGGATATAAGATTGGTTTCTTAGTGACATTCCTATTTGAGATAACCATTTTCCCTGATGTGCACCCTATTAAATCATCTATTGATGCAATCATGGGTCTCCCTAGGATGAGCATACACCCCCAAGGTTAGTCGTTAGCTACAAGATGATAAATCTATAGGATACTCCCAAAAGTGTAGTGTTATGAATAGATCTTCCACAACTCCCCCAGGCTTCACAACTGAACTATCAAAAAGATGGAGAACTATGGGTGTATGCGTCAAGTATGATGAATAAAAATTCTACATGGTCTCTCTAGTCATCACATTGATAGCTGCCCCTAGCTCAATGAGAGTGTTCAAAATAAGCAGTCCATTAATTGTAATATTAAAATTTTCTATTTATAAATAATTAATCTTTAATATTTAATAAGTCCATGGAATGCTGCCGAATATTCAATATGTCCATGGAATGCCATCGAGGGCTCTATAATATGCACTAGAACTCGGTCGTTCCATGGCATGTACTCTCAATGAATTTACCTGCACCCTTCACAAGAGCCATTCTCCATATTGCTGTACACTGAGATGCTTCAAAATTCAAAAACTTAGAAAACTTCCGCTAAAAACTATGTATATAAAAACAGGCAAGTTTCCGTTTATAAACAAAACCTAAAATCTCGTAATGCAATAATTATTCGATCTTTAAAAATCTAGGTTGAGATTTCTTGCATTAACATGTGATAGTAATGCAGCCGAGAGGATGTGTGAGAGCCAAAATCTGCTTTACCCCATGTGAAATGACACCGTGAAAATCTCAGAGTACTCGCACTTATCTTCCATTCATACCATCCGCAAGCTACATTTAAATGCATATATGCAAGTTTCCTTTCTGTCCTCCTATCCGCAGCTTCAGGTTAAATGCATACCTGCGAGTACTTTTTAAGATATAATTTGTAATTTAAATGCTGTACTTTCCTTTTGTACCAATTCAAGCAATTCGGGGTATGAAGACAGTTTGATGGGAGATACAACCGACTCAACTAAAATGCCATCACAACCAATATTTGCTAATTTGTCAGCTACAAAATTGCCTTCCCTTAATGTGTGGCTGACAATGTAATATGAAAATGTGTCAATTAAATCCAAAATATGCTTCAAAACATACGATAGGTGCTAAGTCTTAGATCTTTTTGAGGTAACTGCATTGATGATAACTAATGAATCCCTTTCTAAATGTATGTTGGAGAGACCGCATTTCCTTGCTAACACCAGGCCAGCTAGTAAGGCATTTGGCTCTACCAAGTTATTGGTACTCGAAGGGATAGGAGATGCTTGGAAAGAACACATTTTGCCAAATTGATCTCAAATGCAAACTCCAATTCTCGACTTCCCTGTGTTTACACGGGAAGAGCCATCGAAGTTGATCTTAAAGAAATTAGGTGCAGGGGGTAACCATTTTATGGAAGACCTATCTCTAACATGAGCTGAAGACCAATTCAGAGGAATCCCTATTGGCATAATAATACCATTCCATGATTTTACAATTACCTTGTCCCACTGGGTGAATGACTGAACGTCCTTGGAATTAGTGAGAGAAGAATTTATAATTTCTGCAATCGAATTTTCTAACTTGACCAAAATTTGATGTAGAGAAGATGATGCTTTTCTAAAAATTATTTTATTCCCCTCCCACCAGATGGCCCAAATGATGAGAGCAGGAGCACATTTCCAAATGCCTGAGAAATTTGATGATAAAAATAAAAGAGGCCAAGAGTTAAACATATCCCAAAGTGATTCGGGAAGGGCACCATAACTTGGAGTTTATTCATGATGAAGAACCAACATTGGGAGGCAAAGGTGCAATGTAAAAATAAGTGATCAACTGATTCTTCTCCTAAGTCACAAAGCACACAATTAAAAGCTTGTGAAATTTACCCAATTTTACTAGTCTATTTGCTGTTAGGATTCTTTTGTTCAACGTTAACCATGCAAAACAACCTGCTTTTGGCAGAACAATATCATTTCAATAGAATGAGTATGTCCGACTACAAACCGTTCTGCTACAACCCTGTTGTATGGCTTTGTAACCTTCTTTAATTGAATATTGCCCTGATTTAGAAGCTGCCCAAATTAACACATCTTTCCTATTAGACATGAGAACTGTCCTATTCAATAAGATAGCTGCCAAGGAAGAAGATTGCTGAGTGGATATTGGGAGAAGAGTTGGGTCTTTCCAAATTATTTTACCTAAAAATATTTCTACAGCGGACACATAGTCACTCAATTTTGTACCCCAATGAGCTATAGCTATATTCATAATATCTTCCATGTTATCCATTTGAGCAATTGGAGGATGCCCACACCATGAGTCTATCCAAAAGTTAGCACTAAAACCACTATTGACTTCCCATGAAACATACTTAGTTACTAGATTTCTTGAATGCATCATAAAATTACAAATAGCCGACCCTTTTGGAGTATCCAAAATTGTCAAAACTCTAGATGGTTGATTGTTGTCCAAATATTTTTTGTTCTCTCATTAATTTCTCAATTTGACTATACACTTGCTTGACTTGTGTGGCTTGATAATACTAGCAATATATTCAAAGGTTCTAGCCAATTTAAAAATAAAATAAAATTTACCTTTAAATATAGAACAACAAGTGCAAGTTGGTCAATGATGAGTGCAATATTATGAATTCAAATTAGATTAGTAAAATTGGTGTTGAGAGGTAAAATTTGTTGAGTATAGGGTGTTCTTCAATAATGGCCAATGGACAAAATTTTAGTCATTCGAATAATGGATTTGTTATGTTGGGAAAGACCTCAAAACAATCACTCTCTAGTTCTAAGCTTCTGCCCTTAGCTCAAGATACCTCTCCGGTCCCCCTTTTGATGAAATATCCTTTTCACCTAAATGGTACACTAAACTAAAAATGTGCTTCCAAGCCTTATAAGATCTATAGTAGTTTTCAAAAGTCCCAAATTTAAAAAATATGCCATGTCAGACATATGGCTAAATTGTTAAGTTGAGGTTGTGTGGCCTTCGTGTATGTGTGGGGAGAACATCTCTCATTCTCTCAAATTTCATCTCCTTCATTAGAACTAGGATTCAACCCTAATTTTCTCTCTTAGGGATGTTGATGACACATTTCCTTTTGAGCCTCTTGATGATAGTTCTGATACTTAATATAAGTACAGATCCAATAACCAACAAGATGAGAGGGGGGCGGGGGGGGTGAATCATACAAACTTAAACATCCATAAAAACATCAGATTCAACCTCAGTAACATATACTTCAGTAATAAAACCCAAAACTATCAAACATACAAACTCAAAAGCATATAAACATCATAAACCTCATAACACCAGATTTAACGTGGAAACCCAAATAGGGAAAAACCATTGTGGGATTTCGGACCCACTAAGAAATATACTCTTCTAGAGTATGCTCGGTTAAAAGCAAATCCTGTTAAAGATTACAAACACATTGCTAGATGTGACCCGGTTAAGGGATTTCCCTCAGATCTGTTAGGATCTTCACCTTGTTAGAAGTGACTTGTTAAAGGATTTCAAATGCTCAATCTGAATGTCACATTGCTAGAGGGTTTTACAAATAAGACTGTTAAGTCCACTCGGTTAAGAGATTTTCTGTCACTTTCACAAAACAAGAGTAATAAAAATCTATCTGCAACTTCACATCTAAAATGCTAAAGAAGATTCTTATTTGTTCAATACAATCTAGACATAGAACTAATCTTGTACATCTGCTGGGCTTCTATACTCTGTTATTCAAACAGGTCTTCAAGCTTCTATGCTCGGTAATCACTATGTAGCAACCCATTGCATACACTTGCCCGCATACATTGTTTATCAACAGTTTCCTATTTATAAACAATTAGGTAACCGCATAATCTCCTTGATCACATTTCCCATGATCAATCATAGCCATCATATCTTCAATCTTGTCCAGGTTCAATGGATCTTTCGATCTGAAATTGTTTTACCCCGCCTTGGAACTTGCATATTAGTCTTGGAACTTGTGCCAGGGTATTGCGGTTCAATCTGAGCTGTAGATCTTCATGCTGACTTTCAATTGCCTTAGATTCATTAACAAAATTAATGCATGGCATACCAATCATTTAATCAGTTCTAGCTCATCAGCTTCCTTCATTAAATACCACATGTAGACATTTAATGCATTCTGTTATAGCACGGTTACAACTCGGTAACAACTCAGTGAATATTAAACTCCACTCGGTAGACATTCTGCCTTCATTAACTGATACCGATAACCTTAGGGTTTACCGACTAGGTTCCTTAGGGTTTACCGACTAGTTTCTTTGCTTGATAACATAGTATAGTATTAACCTTTACAATTTAAAACATATGTATGATGTTAAAACAATCTAAAACATCATGATCTCATCATTGTCTAACTCAGTACTAGTTGCCCATTTAATACCTTATTCATCCCCTTATTCATCATATTCTTTCTGTGTCTTTTACCGACATCTATAAACTCTTCAAATCATACTTCTCAAGATATGGCAACATCATACTGAATTAGAAAATCAATTTCTTGACATCAATGACAAAATAATAATATCAAGATAGTAAAATATCTTTAATCAGTTATATCCATAATCATCAACAATGCCAAATAGTAAAGAACTAAAAAAAAATTACTTTCTGTAAGAAGTTATTTCCTGCCGTTGTGTATCAACTGAGTCTCCGTCAGAGCATTTTGTCTACAATTCCTGTTCCCTATAATATTTTCTGTTTGATTCCTGTACACCTTTAGAAAAACATCCTAAAGGGTGTAAATCAACATCAACTCCCAAAAGATATTCGATAGAGTCATCGGATTGATGCTTTCACCGAACTCGGTCAGTGAATAGAAGATAGGGGTAGGACCCCTAACTTACTTCTGAGATATTCAAAAGTGTCCCTTGGTAGTGGCTTGGTGAAGATATCTACTATTTGTTCCTTTGTGCTAACATACTCCAACACCACTTTCTTCTCTTGAGCTTCTTCTCCAAGATAATGATATTCGATAGAGATGTGCTTTGTCTTAGAGTGCATAACAAGATTTTTTGAAATATTAATGGCACTAGTATTGTCAAAAAACATAGTTACAGGCTCGGTAACTTTCTCATTTATACCTTCCAACAGTTGTTTGATCCATGCAATGTTGGTATAATTCAGTGCTGCAACAACATATTCAGCTTCTTCTGTTGATTGTGAAACACATCCTTGTTTCTTGCTAAGCCAACTCACTAGTCTTTCTCCTAAAAAGAAAGCTCCTCCACTTGTGCTTTCTGTCATCAATGTTGCCTGCCCAATCATCATCAGTATAAACTTTTAAATCAAAATCATTTCCTTTCTGATATACTAAGCCATAATCCTCAGCGCCTTTCAAGTATCTAAAAATTCTTTTGATTGCTGTCATGTGTGTTTCCTTGGGATCTGCAGAGAATCTTGCAACTATACCTACTACATGTGCTATGTCTGGTCTGCTGTGAACAACATATTGTAGCTTTCCAATCATGGATTGGTAAAGTGTCTCATCAACAGATGCAGATTCATCATTCTTTGATAATTTACAGTTGGTAGTCATAGGAGTACTTACTGGTTTTGAATCCTCCATTCCAAATTTCTTCAAGATTTCCTTTATGTACTTGGATTGAGTAATGAAAAGCTCATTTTTCATTTGCAGTATCTGTAAACCTATAAAATACTTTATCTCACTGATTAATGACATCTCAAATTCTTTGCTCATTTCATTTCCAAAGTTCTTGCATAAAGAGTCATTTCCACAAAATATAATATCATCAGCAAATATTGCTGAGATCAGTATTCCATTTTCATCATTCTTCATGTATATATTGATGTTCTCACTTGTCCTTATAAAACCAATCTTACTCAAATAAGAGTGCAATCTTTCATACCATGCTCTAGGTGCTTGTTTCAAACCATATAAAGCTTTGTTCAATTTACATACCTGATCTTTATTATTGTCTTCAACAAATCCTTCAGGTTGTTCAATAAAAACTTCTTCTTCTAATATTCCATTCAGAAATGTAGATTTGACATCCATTTGATATACCTTGAAGTTCTTGAAAGCAGCATAGGCCAACAATGTTCTTACTCCTTCAAGTCTAGCAAAAGGTGCAAAAGTTTCACCATAATCAATTCCTTCTTCTTGAGCATAAGCTTTGCAATCTAGTCTTGCTTTGTTTTGAATGACCTCTCCTTTTTTATTTAGCTTGTTTATGAAAATCCACTTTGTATTGATTACATTTTTGTCCTTCAGTCTTGGGATTAGTGTCCATGTGTCATTCTACTTGATTTGATCAATCTCTTCTGTCATAGCATTTATCCAATCTTCACTGTTAAATGCCTCTTTCACTATTCTCGGTTCAAATTCAGATATCAAACATGTGTTCTGTCTCAGTTTGTTCCTTGTCATCACTGGATCATCCTTATCTCCTATAATCTGGCTTCGTGCATGATGTCTTCTGACATACTTGGCTAATACAGGCTCGGTAGGCTCCGTATGATCTTCTTCATCACTCTGTTACTGGATATTCTCTTGATTTTCTTCAACAGTCTTCTCGGTAGGACTTCTCGGTTGAACATAGACAAATTCATCATAGTATTCTGGTTCCTTGGAATAATTTCTTTCTGCAAATTCATCAATTTTCACATTTGCACTTTCTACTATTTTGTTAGATGATTTGATCAGACATTTAAATGCTTTGCTTCTAGAAGAATAACCCAGAAATGTTCCTTCTTCACTTTTCTGATCAGACTTGCCATTTCTATCATCTTTATGAACATAGAATCTACTTCCAAAGATTTTAAAATAACTAACATTAGGTTTCTTATCATACCAGATTTCATATGGTGTCTTCAAAGTACCTTTCTTCAATTGAACTCGGTTCAAGGTGTAAATTGCAGTGCTTATTGCTTCTCTCCAAAATGTTTGTGGCACCTTCTTTTCAATCATCAGTGTTCTAGCACAATCCACAATAGATCTGTTTCTTCTCTCAGCTATTCCATTCTGCTGTGGAGTTCTCGGTGCAGAGACTTGTCTTTTAATACCATGATCATTGCAGAATAAGTTGAACTCATCAGATGTGAACTCTCATCCTCTATCTGATCTAAGACATTTCAGTTGTCTTCCTGTTTCATTTTCAACTCTTGCCTTGTACCATTTAAACATTTGAAAAGCTTCTGATTTTTCTTTTAAAAACATTACTGACATCATCCTTGAATAGTCATCCACAAATAATATGAAATATTTATCACCATAATAACTTTGAACTTTCATAGGACCACAAAGATCAGTGTGCACAAGATCCAAAATTACCTTAGAAGTGTAAGACTTACTTGTAAAGCATGATCTTGTCATCTTACCCATCTGGAATCCTCCGCACATAGCATTCTCAGGTTTTTCAAGACTCGGTAGACCTCTTACTCGGTGCTTCTTACTTATTTTGATCAGATTATCAAAATTTACATGACAAAACCTTTTATGCCATAACTAGGTATCATCAATCTTTGCATACAAACACTTATTATAAGTTGAGTCAAGGTGAAATGTGTTACCTTTCGTTTGTGTCCTGGTAGTAGCTAACTTTCCATTCTTGTCATGAACTTTGACAATTCCCTTCTGAAATTCTATTCGGTAACCCGTGTTGTTTAGCTGTGCTACACTCAACAAATTGTATTTCAAACCTTCAACCCAATAAACATCATTGCATCTTGCATTATCAAGAAGTGTTATAGATCCTGTACCTCTTACCGGACATGGTGCATCATTACCAAATCTAACATAGCCTCCATCATAATCTTCTAATGTAACAAACTTGTGTTTATCTTCTGTCATATGATGTGAGCATCCACTATCTATAATCCAAGAATCATTAGTGTTTATGTGAGATATTAGGGCTTTTTCTTCATACCTTTCTTCATTTGATCCATCTTTGATAGCCACACAAACTACTTCCTCTGTATCAGTTTCATCTGATTTATATTCATTGGATTCCTCATCAGCAATTAAGCATGTCTTTCTATCTCTTCTTCTGAAGTCTCGGTGTCCTCTGTAGTGATTATCTTTCTATCTGTCATCTCGGTAATCTCTCTTTTCAGTAGATTCTTTGTCAGGATAGTTAGAAGCCATATGTCCTATCTTATCACAATCGAAACATTTCAAAGGTAGTTTTCCTTTATACTTACCTTTGCCTCTCGATAACCTTTTGGCTAATAGTGCTTCAAACTCTTCTTGCATTCTGATTTCTTCATGCAGTTTTTGTAAATTTCCTGCATGTTTTTTTGAAATCTTTCTCTTGCTCCACTATGATCTCTTTCAGAGTACTTATACTTTCTTTCATTGTAATCGTTAGATTTATCAAGATGAAAACAACTAAATGCAGATTCAACTTTATTTACCGAAGATCCACTGTTATTAAAGTTACTTAACTCAAATGCATGTAGCTTACCAATAGTAGCATCTAAAGAACTGGCATATTAGGTACAAACCTCAATTCATTGATTGCAAAGACTCGGATTGCATAAGCTGGTAGAAGGGTTCTTAACAACTTACTTGTTATAGCCTTTTCTTTAATAGTTCGACCTGCTCCTTTGATTTGATTGACTATCTCCTTTAGTCTTGTACTGTACCGAGTTATGTTCTCACCTTCATTCATCCTCATAGATTCAAGTTGTCCTCTTAGACTATCTACTTTTTCTCTTTGAACATGTTCATCTCCTCCATATACTGATATGAGCTTATCCCACATTTCCTTTGCATCATTGCAGCCTTCTAGATCATTAAACTATGAATCGGTCAATACAAATGTTATTTCAATCATTGCTTGAATATGTTCTTGCTTTGCCTTTATCTCTTCCATAGTCAATGGATAGGTGCTCGGTGAAACAAAATCATTATCCAGATAGTATACATCATATTCTCCAACTCCTAATAGATGTAGCTTCATTCTTTTCTGCCATGTAGAGAAACTTGACTTGTTCAGCTTCGGTGCATCTCTCTTATACATCTTTGGATCTTTAACTCAAGTGCCTTTAAATGTTTCTTCCGGAGTCCAAAGCTCTGATACCAATTGATAGTTCTGATACTTAATATAAGTACATATCCAATAACCAACAAGATAAGAGGGCGGGGTGGGGTGAATCATACAAACTTAAACATCCATAAAAACATCAGATTCAACCTCGGTAACATATAATTCAGTAATAAAACCCAAAACTGTCAAACATGCAAACTCAAAAGCATATAAACATCATAAACCTCATAACACCAAATTTAACGCGGAAACCCAAATAGGGAAAAGCCACTGTGGGATTTTGGACCCACTAAGAAATATACTCTTCTAAAGTATGCTCGGTTAAAAGCAAATCCTATTAAAGATTACAAACACATTGCTAGATGTGACCCGGTTAAGGGATTTCCCTCAGATCTATCAGGATCTTCACCTTGTTAGAAGTGACCTTGTTAAAGGATTTCAAACACTCAATCTGAATGTCACATTGCTAGAGGGTTTTACAAATAAGACTGTTAAATCCACTCGGTTAAGAGATTTTGTGTCACTTTCAAAAAACAACAGTAATAAAAATCTATTTGCAACTTCACATCTAAAATGCTAAAGCAGATTCTTATTTGTTCAATACAATCTAGACATAGAACTAATCTTGTCCATCTGCTGGGCTTCTATACTCTGTTATTCAAACAGGTCTTCAAGCTTCTGTGCTCGGTAATCACTATGTAGCAACCCTGTGCATACACTTGTCCGCATACATTGTTTATCAATAGTTTCCTATTAATAAATAATTAGGTAACCGCATAATCTCCTTGATCACATTTCCCATGATCAATCATAGCCATCAGATCTTCAATCTTGTCCAGGTTCAATGCATCTTTCCATCTGAAAATGTTTTACGCTGCTTTGGAACTTGCATATTAGTCTTGGAACTTGTGATAGGGTATTGCGGTTCAATCTGAGTTGTAGATCTTCATGCCGACTTTCCATTGCCTTAGATTCATTAACAAACTTCATGCACGACATACCAATCATTTAATTAGTTCCAGCTCATCAGCTTCCTTCATTAAATACTGCATGTAAACATTTAATGCATTCTGTTATAGCTCGGCTACAACACGGTAACAACTCGGTGAATACTAAACTTCACTCGGTAGACATTCTGCATTCATTAACCGATACCGATAACCTTAGGGTTTACCAACTAGGTTCCTTAGGGTTTACCGACTAGGTTCTTTGCTTGATAACATAGTATAGTATTAACCTTTACAATTTACAACATATGTATGATGTTAAAACAATCTAAAACATCATGATCTCATCATTGTCTAACTCGGTACTAGTTGCCCATTGAATACCTTATTCATCCCCTTATTCATCATATTCTTTCTGTGTCTTTTACCGACATCTATAAATTCTTCAAATCATACTTCTCAAGATATGGCAACATCATATTGAATTAGAAAATCAATTTCTTGACATCAATGACAAAATAATAATATCAAGATAGTAAAATATCTTTAATCAGTTATATCCATAATCATCAACAACCTTTTCAATATCCTTATGAAATGCCAACAATCTTTCATTGTCTTTTATAATGCAATATTGCCAACACTTGATCTTTAGCTCTATGCAGATCTATGATGATTTTATATAGGATATTTCATGGAAACTGAACTCTAGGTATACCATCTTGAAAATTATGGGGAAGCATCCCTGTGTGGAAGATTGTGCCCTATTTTAGGTCTTCTTTCACGATTTTTTTAATTGAAAGTATGTTTTGGATAATAGTCATTCGTTATATGAAAAATAAAGTTTACTTATGGTTCTATGTTGTCCCTTGTTTGATCTTGGTATTGTGAGAATCACCAATATCTCAATTTGGTTACAGTGTCAAAATCTTCTTTTAATTATGATGAACTCTTTGCTCATTGAAGCCCTTCTCAATAGAGTCATTAAAATGCACGATGGTTAACTTCTTTGATCCTTTATCATACTTGGTTATAATTAACTTTTCATATGATTCACGGTTACAATATATAAACAATAAGGGCCTTTTAGAGAATTGTTTTATATTTAACTAAATGGGGTACAAAACTATGGGTTGCAATATAAAATATATTTCAAATCTTTGTTTTGCTAAACTCCAAAAAGGGGTTTACAAAATGACATTTCTAATCTCAACTTTTTTTGACGAAATCAAAGGATTTGTTTAATAATTTTTGCAAACTTCCTTTATCACTATGGTTGTTGGGTTTGTTTCTATGAATAAATTGCTTTGTCTTGTGTGGTGGACTTTTTTTCTCTAGTGGTTTTCCAAGGAAATCATCAAACCTCTAAAATTATTGAAATTTCTCATCAGGACGATTTCCATCTTTCTAAAGATGAGGATATCCTCCATGTTTGATATCAACAAGATATTTTTAGTCTTAATGATTCCTTGGTTCATTAAGATGAATTTATTTTCTCAAACATCACCAATATAACCTAGACTAAGAGTAATATTTTTATAAAACATTAGTAAAATCGATAAGTGACCAAGTATGAAATCCGAGGTTAAAAAATATAAAATGGAAGCCCAAGGCTCTATTGGAAAGGCCTCTCAATGGATCTCTTGATGCACTCCTTACCAAGAGAAAATGAAAGGGAAAAAGTGAAGTCTTTTAGGCCTTTGACATCTGTGAAAAGTTACTTTTTCTTGACTTTTTTGGAGGGATGACTTGTTAACATGTTACCTGTAGTGAGCTTCATCTTTGTGGACTTCCTTTCTCTTCTTCTTTTCTCTGCATTTTTCAAATACCCATCATCTCTATTTGGTATGCCATTTTATATGTGAGTGGACCCTCCTTTTACAAATTGTCCATAAAAAAATTACCTATAAATATAAAATTATAAAAAATTATTTAAAAAAATCAAAATCAGTATATTACTAAATGCATGAATGGAAATTCGGAGGGCAAGAAAATATAAAATGAAAATACGAAATATTTTTTTTAAAAGAAAAAGAAAATAACGTGGCATTCAAAAGCTACATAACTAGTTACACATCATCATGAATGGTTTCTTGTCTCTTTAAAAATTCATTGATTGCTATAATGTGAATGATGCATTATGTTTTTATCACTTCTTTCAAAGGTATGTGGGCCCAAGATAAATGTGTAAGATACATTATTGTTGTGAGGATTTTTGTGACATTGAGTTATTATCACTTGTATTTAAAAGTACAAGTGCAAGGAATGAATTAATTTGAAGCAAATATGTTGTAATTTATATAGGTATTGCATCATTGAGAACCTATGTATTTGTGATAAATAGTGTGAGAGACAATGTAAAATCCAACATGTAAATTTGACAGATGTATAATAATGTAGTTTAAGGAAATGTTTATATGTCCACAAGTTATCACCGCCCCTACTATAATTATATAACACCTCTCACCATAATACAAATTTCATATTAATACTTGTAAATATATTAAAAAGGAAACTAGTATAGATATCCTGAATACATCTATTTAGAAAATGCGTAGAGATATCAGTTTAAAATTATTTTATTTGATATTTTTATAATTAATTGGTGACCATTGCAATTGTTGATCCATATGATTTAAAGAGAGATTTGTATGTATACAGATTTTCACCATCCCCATTAAAATTCTATAATACCTCTCAACATAATAAAAAACTAATATAATCACTTTTTATTATATTAAAAAGTAAACTATAAATATTCAATTCTAATTCTAACAAACAAGATTTGAGCTATACACTTGATTTATTTTAATTAGCTCAAAAAGTATAGAATACATTTTTACCTAAAGATTTTGTTTCTAACATAAATAGATTTATATATTTTTTACTTTAGAGCCTTGTTCACCATTAAAGCTACTAACTTGGAAATAATAATTAATCATGGGGACCTTTTCTCATATAGCCTCCCATAATTGTAACTACTCTAGTCTTAGCATTTCCAATGATCGATGGGAAGATTTCTCGTAATTCTTTGATGTCTAAGGAAATCAAAACTGCCTGTTAGTTTTGCGTGTCATTCTATACAATTTTGCAAGAACACCCACGAGAGGAGAATTTATGTACGTTGTAGGTTCAAGCATGCTAGATTTGGTCCTGAGGTCTACAAAACGGTCATATTTATCTGGTCCCCCCACTATTGCCCCAATTAATGTGTTTGGATTGGAAGAATCTTTGTGAAACCAGTTCATGAAACCTTCAATGCATTTGATCTTCGTTGGTTGTTGATGAATGGAAACTACAGATGCTCCTCTGTGATGTGGTTGCCTTGGGTATTTGGAACCGTATCCTACCATATATGAAATGCCGAGAGGATTCCTTCCCAATAAATAATCAATCTGCAAAGGATATGATTGAGATTCGTTATATTGTATGCTCCAAAATACAAATACAAATACAAATACATGTAGTGTGCTTACTTGTAGCTTTGCGAAGCCCATAACGTCGCTGGGTTTAAAGAGAGTGTTGCCGCATGACAATGTTTGCTTCTTAGCTGATAGTAAATCACTGTATCTTGCCAGCAAAAAAGCAGCACTGGTAACATACTGAGTGTTGGCGCCATCTCTAACATACAGCAAACCTCCTGTGACAAAAGGATTGAATTATAGATATCACTAAGAGAATTTTGAGGGCTATGATTAGAAAAGGAGGAGTAACAAATGATTTACATGGCTGTGACTAGAAAAGGAATCATTGTTCGTGGTATTGGTGAAGAAATAGAGAGCTCACCTGGGGTGGTTTTAACAGAACGAATGGGACTGCCAGGAAGAAGTGAACACACAAAGCGTTCTGCATGACTTCTATAGGCTGAGAATTGAGCTTCCCCTTGGAAATATAACTGGTTGGTGAAGTGCATAAGTTAGCTTTAAGCTAGAAGTATGTTTATATTACATTTTATTTGAAAAATTGCACCAATCAGTCTACGCTTACGTCTGTTAGAAGCACTTGAATTCCAGCATATTTGAGGTCCCAGTTGAATTCATTAACATATGCCTTTAGATCGTCGTGCTGGATAATATAGTTGGAATAATATGGGGATTTCGTAGCTCTGTATAGCCAAGATGCAGCCCAGAGAAGCTCGTCCTGAGATCATATTTACAAGTGCATATGTTAAAAGAAAACCAAATTCTGCTCACAAGAGCATATGCTAAATGAAAACCAAATTCTGCTTACATTGTAGCCTGAAACAGAGCAATAAAATGGACACTCTCCTCCGTAGGTGCCCTTGAATCGATCGGCAAAACTGAAGAGCTGAAGGGAAACATAAATGGGCGGTTAGAAAGAAGATGGATGCATAAGATTTTTCTCAAAATGGATGGATGAAACTTGTTGATTTTGCTGTGTTGGTTAACAGTTAGGTTTTCTATTTTACTTGAGCACCCAAACATACCGATTGAGAACGTTGGAGGAGAAGGTGTGAGTAACGAGGGTTTGTGAATCTGAAAACAATGGAGGAGGCAGCCAAGGCTGCGGCCGTTTCTGCTGCAATTTCTGATCCAGGGGTGTCTTTATCGATCTTGTAAAGAGATCGAGGAGTGTCCATATCTTCTGGACGCTCCCAACAATTATGGTCTGCCTGGGGATCACCCACCTATTTTATGCATCAAGATCAACCTCTTTAGTTTTTCATAATCTTGAAGAATGAATGCTGAATATTTTAGCTTAGATTTCTTTACCTGAACCCATAATTGATCTGGAGTTGCACCAGCCTTGAGAAAGTAGTCAGTTCCCCATCTAATAGCGTCCCTTGCATTCTGAATCTCTCCTGCAGCTTTCAACTCTTTCCCATAATCCAGTGTGCCCCAAGCGAGTGTGGTGATAGTGAATGCCATGGGAAGCCCATATTTCACATTATCGCCTGCATCGTAGTAACCCCCAACTAAATCAACCTGCAGGTGAGTTGCACACAACATTTTGTATGGAGTCAATGAAGAAGGATAGTATGATCCACTTCTACTTTTATCTCTAATCAAATTGAATAAGGATCTATCTCTTCTTCTACTTACGTTTTGCAAGTGCCCATCTGTGAGGCCAGAATCTCCTCTCCACTTTACTCGCTGAGATTGTGGGAGTTTACCAGATCGTTGGGCCTCCAGGAAGAGAATAGACTTCGACAGGGCTGCTCTGTAATCGAATTCTCCACGAACCACCTGCCCTCCACAACAAAACAGCAACAAGACCACTGACAAAAGCGCTTCCATTGCCTTGGCCATATGGACTCGCTGCTTTCTTTGATATGCAATTTAGAATTGTGCGCTAAATTTATATTCTCTCGGATGAGACTGCACCTTTTACTCATGAGATAAAGCTAGCAATGGAACAGGGCAACACGATACCTTTATTTATTTATCACGAGAACTGTGTATGAGTTTCTGTTGCTGAGTCATGCATGGGAACTGCAAGATTTAGAGCATGGAACACCACAAAAATAAACAATTAGTATGAGAAAGCAGGTATTTGCCTTATATCATTTGTCTTTCATTCGATTGTTGTTCACAAGAATTATACGCTTCACAAGAATTATACACGTTTTACCTTTTGATTTGTTGACAAGATTATAAGTTTTACCTTTTGTTTTGAATTGCATTATTTTCCGTAAGCTACCATTAGTATCCTTGATGTTGATTCCCTGAGCGAAATAGGTAGTAATTATCTGCGTTGGTTGATGAATAGTAAGGGAGAATGAGATTATAATTACAGGCTTAAGGCAGGTAAATGTTTGATGTTTGTAGTTTGATTAATTTAAGATATGATACTATTATTCAAATTCTGGTCGTAAGATTAATACTTAAATATAATATGCATGTGTAATAAATACTTCTTGTATTATATATTTGTTTCAAGTATTGGATAAAATTTTTGGTTTCAATATGTTATAATATAAACACATCATGCACAGGAAATAAACGTATGTTTTATAAAAGATGAAAGTTGCATTTGACAAAATGCATTGTCACCGGATTAAAATGTCTTTCAACCTAAAAGCAATGATTCCACCTAATATACCACAATTAATAAGATTACAAATATGTTTGGCTTTCACTCCGACGACAAAATCTATCCCAATGACCTTCGTAGAATTGCCATAAACCAAAACTAAATTAATATACAAATTTTGAAGATTGAGCTGGAAAAACATCACGCCTAGACAAAATTACATTTACCAAAAATCCCACCATCCTACATAAAATAAAATAACAAATTATAGTCTTAGAGGGAATTATTTCCACAAACGACACACAATCTCACTGTGAAAAACCCTGCATATAGATCGGAGATTAGACTTTTCTCTCCTAAACATAACAATAAATAGAATAACAAAAGTTCTGCTGGCTAAAGAAGCAATAACAATCACTCATTGCTATAGATAAGACAAAAAAGTTGTCGATTTTCTTCGTATTGATTAACATGAATATATAAGCATTGGTCGCGAGATTGATTTCTAGCCAAACCTACACGGGATGTACAACTATTAAATCGCCCCAGGAAACACCCATCATTATGACATATGCATATGGAGGGACAAGGTTACTTGCATCACCTCAATTATGATTTTATGTTGAGACATTACTTCTATTAATGGCACATGATTCAGGAGGCTTCTCTAAGAGATTACACCTATTATTCTTTCCTTGCCTTCTTGACTCAAATTCTCACTTTCTTGCCCTTGGCAATCCAAAGGATGGACCTGATTGTATAGCTGGGTTGTATTCTCAAGTAAATGTCTTTTGTAGGAGAAGATGAATGAAACAAGGATGAGAAGGGTCTTCTTCTTCTAGGTTGCCAATGTTCTAGAGGCCATACAAGAAGTTTTGGGTCTTAACTTCATCTAAGTAACGACAAGGCATCAAGTTAGTACAAATATTTCTTCTACAATTGTTAGCAACATTCTTATTATCATAGAAGACAAGGAAATGGCAAAGGCATTAGGGAAGTTTTATGTCTGGTACAAATTTAGAGTCAAGTTTAATAAAAAAATTGTTAAATCAACTCCTATCAAAATTTCCTTAATCCCATTCACATGCTCGGAGTTTAGGGGCATTTCTTGGACATCGGTCTGGTCTGTAGTATCGAGGCCCAATTGTTGGCTCTCTTCAAGGTGGTGGCATTTCAAGGATTCACTAAGAGTGTGATAGAATCATATAATGCTACCATGGATTTTATGACACTCAGCACTAAAAAAAAATCATATCCGTAGAAGGAACAATAAACATGGCGAATGCTACACAAGCCATAATGTTCTTGTACAGAAATGTTGGTCTAGTAAAATACAAAGATGGTTCTTAAAATTGTCAATCCCTAGTGTCTGGTAGTTTTACTTGTTTAAATGCTAGAATTTTTTTTGGAATATACTTGCATGGGTGACCTATGTAGAATGTGTTTTGTTTTCATAACCATCTATATCAAAGATTTCTATATAAGTTTGCCAGTCTCTTTAGAAGTTGAAAATCGCAATTCATCATAAGATATATATGTGAATTGGTTGAATGAGAATAACTTCCAATCATGTAAAGCTAGTCTTCCTTACAAACAGTCATGACTTGATTTTTGATGCAATTTCTCAAAATAAATAAAATGAGAGAGGGTCCTTAGCCCTCTCTCGATTAATAAAAAATGAAACAAAATAAAATATAAAATATTTTCACTAATTTAAAGTTTGGAGTGAGACCCTTGCGTTTACTGCCCAACAGGTTTCAATAGTTAGAATGTGACTGCTTTGTACAAAGTATGAGTTTTCATTGAACTAGGTTGTGTTACAAAATCAATCAGAAGATAATAAGCTTTTTGTGGGAGTAATTTTTTTTTAAAGTTAGAGATCTTTGTTTACCTAGTAAAGCCGATACCAAGAGAGATTAAGTTGTTGCCTAATGCACAAAGACACAGGGGTTCCAACCTCAACAAGATATGATCTTGGATCATCTGTAACAAAACAAGGTTGCTTGAACAACTGATTTTAACACATTTATGATAAACATAATGCTAGTATCCTTAAAGTTAGAGGTTTGAAAACTAAAATTTTAACCAAAATCAAAGCCCCAAAAGTACTTTCTCTATAAAAAAGGAAAAACGAAAACTTTTAATCTAACAAAAGTAAATGGAGAACAATTTAAGCACAACAATACTCCAAATATGTGTGCATCACTCTACGTCCGACATACAAAATTCAAAAGAAACTCTCCAACGAATTTTCTATCTAGACCATCTGAAATCACAAATAAATTGGTAAGTCTCTCAGTCCCAGTCACAGCATAAAAAAAGCAAAAAACAATAAATGCAAGATAGAAGAGAAGCATGCGAGAAATAATTACTGTAGAGTCAATATTTCTGCAGTCCTTTAAAGGAAAATATTGGTTGCAAGGTAAGGTTTGTTTTCAGATGTGGGTCAAGGAGTGTTTCAACTCCTTGAAAGTTGTTTTCCAGATAAAATTAAAAAAATTTATGACTTGTGTACAGAGCGAATTACCTCAAGGTTCTACATAGTTTGTCATGTTGTGAATGATGCTAATGAGAAAAAATGGACAAAGCTTGTAAGAAAATTTTATAAAATTGTATCACGACAAAACAATTTAAAATCAGGCCAACCAAAACATATATTCCTATAACAACCACTTCAATCTATTCACAACAAATGAAATTTAAAAATATTGGGGGTTCTAGAGCTACATGCTCTAGATATAGAATAAGTTAGAAGTTAGGTTGTATGCAGTGGAGATAAGGATAAAATATATTGCAGGCAGTGGAGAAACACAAAGTGAAAGATTTAAGAATGAAAATTCTAGTGTGAGACATTACACCCTAGCAAGAACTTTCCCAAAAATAATAGAGAGATGTAAAATAAATTAACATCTTAGATTAGGATTTTAATTTGATTTACATATTCTTCTTTCAAATTGTTTATATTTCTTGTTTTCTAACTTTAATGCTTACAATTAGAGCTGAGTTAAACTCGTATGCACAATTTTGTTTTGTAGAAATGTTGGACTAGCTCGGTATACATTGAATTCAAGAGCAATGAATATGAATTCTCCAATTCATGGTCAAACAAATTTATCACTTGAGTTTTCAAAGGAAGCATTACAAAGAAACACATATGATCATGTTGTTTTATCTTTGTTGAGCATATTTGTGGCACTGACTTTAGTTATAGGTGGAAAAGGGCACAAAACTAGATCAATTTCGCACTTGTCTCAAGTTCAAATAGGTCAATAATTGCACGAAATTTCTTCTCATCTCATTAATATAGTTTTGCTAGATGGAAATGTCAGAGATTTCACTTTTGTGATTTGTGAATGGAGTATGGGTATATCAATCTATGTTGTGAAGAATCGACTTAGGTAATGGGAAATTTCTTCAATTAATACTCAATTTAATTATTACTTTTTTTAATAAAAAAAATTAAGCCTATAATTTTTAAAATTTTTATACATATTAAAAACTCGTTATTTTAAACCATCTGATTTAGATTTTAAATGATTAATATATGTTTATATTTATTTGTTTAGATATACATTTTTGATGTTTATAATATTCAACAAATTGTAAATAAATTATTTTCAACTTTTTTGGTGAATTATAATTTTCTCCAATTTAATTTAATTTAATTTTTTTGGTGAAGGAGATATGTTAATTCATTTATACTTAGCATTAGTACTCAAGTATATTTATGTCTCTCTTTGTAATTTAAATTGATATCTCTTGACATATTTAACATAGATATTTTTAAATATAGGTATGGTAGTTACAAGTATAAAGGGAGATGTAAAATAAGTTAGCATACACGTCTTTAAAGAAAGTTATGTAAAACATATACTAAAGTTTAATTAAATTTGTATTTATTAGTCTATGTATGTATATACAAATATAGACAAAGACTAAAGTTTTCTGTCAACTTTTTACTTTATGTTTACATTAATAATAATGCCTTGAAAAATAAAAACCATCTCCAATGTTTGCTAGGCGGTGGAGATAATATTTCTTCGAAAGGCCAAAACCTAAATTTCTCATTGGACCATACAAAATTTCTCTTGAGGAAAGAATAACATTTGATTTGTAAAATTTGGTGAATAATGGGTTAATGGTAGAGGAGGCAAGATAAAAATTAATGCGATTGTGGATGCATGAAAAGTTAATGTTGCCTCAACTATATGATCTATTTTTGATTTTATAATTTTTCCGAGTAGATGAGCAACATGCAAGGATATGGCAAGGGTATGTGTTGCTAGGATATGCCTCTCCATTATTTCAAATTTTAGTCACTTTTTCAATTTCCATCATATTGGAATCTACACGCAACCCTTTAACAGTGGCTACGTTATATTGTAGAGTGCATGCAAGTTCAAGCGCTAGTTGAGTATTAAACTCTCCTAATTTCTAGAAATAGTCAAGTGACCCTGCATTTACTAACTCATCTCTACAATTGTGGGCATGGTTGAGCAGGGTGTGAACCAAAGGTTATTTCCTTATAGGATCTCCACCCATCTATCAATTTGCAAATTTTGGTAATAAGATAACTTCTCCTAAAAAATCCACGCTAAATTCCTTGCACTAGACGCTTCCTTACCCAACTTTGCTTTCTGGTTTAGTCAAAATCAACGCTTTTCTAAATTCTATATTTGGTGTTTGTTTCCAATTCTTTCAAAATACTCAACAATGTATAAAGTGGAGAAAATAAAATGGCGTAAATTGAGAAGCCAAAATTCAAAAAAAATATTTTGATATTAATAAGGAGTAAGGAATAATTATGCTAGAAAATTTGTGTATCTTGCTGTTTATTCACAACCAAAAAATTATCATTCAAAATGAATCGAACAATTGGTAAAAAAGTTGGCATGCAAACTAATGATTGGCATAAATAGTTGTGACAAGGCTCACCCCCAACTTATGTCCACATGTGCGATATGATAGGGTCAAGTACATTAATTGGGGAAGAGCATGGAGAATCTCTAGTAATAAATCATTAAAAAAAAAATTAAATAGTTATCATAATTGATGAACAATGGGAAAATGAAAAGTTGGAGTCTCATTAATATAGATATTTGTTCTAGATAGACTTACTTGAGAACACTATCTACTTTTGATATGCTTTCTTC